>NC_043983.1:21109820-21254820 GCF_902150065.1 Myripristis murdjan | reverse complement strand
GTAATAACAATAACAATAACAATGGCGTTAAACCACTAAACCTCGATTTTCCCTTGAATTTCTCTTTAAGTAGCTTCAAAAGTTTAAGTTACAAAGGTAGGTTAGTAAGAAAAGTAGGGGGAAATCCATTTCTACGACAGTGTCACACACTACACCAGTCTTATATTGAATAAAATATTCAAACCTATGACTCTATTGTTTTAAAGATGCACCTTTATATCAGCTATAAAATTGTAGATGTCTTGTGTATCCTTTTATACACATTTCCAAGTAAGTTCCCTGTGATTCAGCAGGACACATTTGGTAAGCCTACCATGGAAATGTACTCACTGAATTAAAAAAAAAAGTTGTGTAGGTTTGAACTCTCTCTCTCTCTCTCTCTCTCTCTCGCTCTCTCTCTCTCTGACACACACACACACACACACACACACACACACACACACACACGGCACTTTAGACATGAAGCAGTGTGTTGTTGACAGCAACTGACACAGGCTGGATTGCCTGTGTGTCTGTAGGCACCAACTTTCCACAAACAGTTACTAAATGATGGCATGTTTGTGGCTGCCTTGCAGGACCACCAACAGTGCACTGCTTGGCAAACAGAAACAAAAGCTTATATGTTTTGATATAAGGGCGAAGACAAGGAGTCAGACAAAATGAAACTCGCCAGTCTGCTTTGCAAACAGCAAACTATTAGTCGATGTACTTACTTGCAGACAGACTGTGACCCCTTTGACATTGTGCCCCTCTGATTTTTCCAATCCGTATTTAAATAACAGTAGATTTTGTAATATTAAACAAAAAGTCTGCATGTTAGTCATCCTTGCCATAGGATGGTATGGGGTTGCACTATCACTGTAGAAAAGTCAAAATGCTTGGGGGGAAGTGTATATTTTCTGGCAACTTGTTGGAAGATACAGAGTCTGATAGCAATTAAGCCTATAATCACCTCTAGTTTTTCTTCAAAACGTATTTGTTTGTAGATGGATACACTTTAAAGGTATGAAATGCTGGTCTAATTCATTATTTTTATTTCTAAAGTTTCAAATGATACTGCAAACACCACTGCAAGGTTTTGAGAGGCTGTAAGGCAGGTGGAACTGAAAGACTTCTGCTCTTATTTCTTGCTAAAAGTGAAGCTGCTGGCATTTGTGTTAATGACCCGACTAAAGAAAAGTACATCAGTCAGGTTTGGTATTTTATGTCTAGACACCAACCTAGATATATTCAATCTAATGATCAGGAAAAAAAAAAAAAAAAAAAAAAAAAAAACAGATTCTTTATTTCCCACAGGTTTTAAATAAGGCAAGAATGCAACGTTGTTAGGAAAAGTTTGTGCTCCTGTTTGCAGGGCTGTAAGACAAATTATGTTGCATTCATGGATGCTTTCAGATGAATCAATTCTTCATTTTTTTATTTTTTTTTTTTTATGTCAAAGAGCAAATGTGTCCATAGGACCTTGTAGACCTGCCTGTTCAATAAGACATTAAATATTTTTTTTCCCCTTCAGATTTAATTATGATGACAAAATGCTGACTTTAAAACAGCACAATTTTGAAAAGTGGCATGTTGGATGGAAAAAGTTGGTAGAAGTAGGATTATTCAAATGGTTTGGAATGTTAATATTCAACTTTGCATTAAGTTTATGTCAGCTTAGTATCAGTAGCATCACTGTTCTTGGATTGTCCCATGTTAACATTATAACACTAAGCTCTAACTCTAACTCTAAACCTAATCTTACCTCTAACTGGTGTAACATTGATACTAAGTTAAAAATCAGCTGATATAAAAATGATTACAGGTTGATATAAAATTTTAAAGGTATACTCCAACATCCGCTTTTTTTCCAATTTACCCGGACTGAGCCAAGATGTTCGATATCATTTTCACATCTGTACGTCCACTGGTTTGGTTGATATGTGTAGCATTTTGTGTTAACTTAGCATAAAGAATTGAAGTCTATGGGAGTCATTAGCCTAGCACAGTCAAAGCGAAAAAAAAAAAAAAAAAAAAAAAAAAAAAAAAACATGTGCATTTGTGTATCGTGTATCTGAAATACACACCCTGTAATTAAAATTTTTTTTAAAAAAAAGGTTGATTTTTTTTTTTTTTTTTAATCCCAAGATGTGTCGAATTCACATGATTTCTTGTGTAAATAAGACAGTTTCAGTTTTGTTGTAAGGTTTATTTTTTCATATTGACAGAGATGGGCTATTGACTCCCATAGACTTCAAGTATTCATGCTAAGCTAACATGAAATGCTAGCCATAGGAACTGAACCAGTGGACATACAGAGGTGAAAATGATACTGAACATCCTGGAGTATTCCTTTAAGCATCAACACTGGCTCAGTTGTAAACTCAACTGATAAAAAAAAGTTGATACTCAGTTGAATGTTAACTATGGACAGCCCAAATAAAGTGTGACTAAAATGTTTAGATAGACTGAGTTGTGGAGTGGAGCGGCAGCGGGAGTCATTATTAGACAGGCCATCAACAGACACCCTTGACATGTGAACAAGACCCTTGCTGCCACAACATCAGACCTAAAACTAAATCCTGTTTTTCCACATCTGTCCCTCTGGGGCTTTGTGCAAGCTTTCAAACAACATTCCTTCGCTCTGCATGTGTGTATGTGTGTATGTGTGTGTATGTTTGTGTGTATTGTCATAGCTGGAAACCTGCTGTTTCCAGCTGCATGTCCCCACATGGCTCATAGAATGAGGGTCCGTGAGGCCTTCAGCTCACAACGGAAACTGATGGGACAGAGTTTGCCAGACGTGTCACATGTCACGGCCTCATCTCAAGGCTTTCCAACTCTTCTTGTTTTAAAAAGAAAATTCTATCTGAGCTCTTTGTCCCACCCAAAGTTTATATGCATTGTCACCATTCATCATCAGGCTTACTCTTAGCCCAAGAGCAAATGTCTTTAAGGTCCCTCACCTCTGCCTTGTCTTGTTCTAAAAATCCCTCTCTTGACAGCCATTAAATCTCCTGGCTTGGATAATGACTGTCCGGAGAAATCCAGTGCGGTGTTTTCATTTGAGGGAATGAGATTAGTGTATGTAGTTTGACCTCTTGTGTGTGTGAAGAGAGGGAGAGAGGGTTTGAAACCTAATACAACCATAGCTACCCCCCCCCCCCCCCCCCCCTCCTCAGAGGGCGGGGGTCATATTTTTCAAATGGCAGTACAGAGCACTGTGGTTTAGATTTTAAGCAATGATTGATTGTGTTGTTGTTTTAAATTAAGTAACCTTGCACTTCCTTTTTGTGAATTGTTTACTGTTGATAGCAAGGAAAAAGACTGTAATAGCTAGGAAAAGTGGCGGCTTCTTCCACAGAAAATGAACACTGGATTGCTCTTTAAAATACTTTTTATGTGTCATTAAATTTCAGAAGGAAAGGTTATGCACGATTTAACAATCGTAGCGGGGGTGGTGGCTGCTACGTACATCTATAGGCTCTGTCCGGTGCTGATTCAAAGAACTTGCAGGCTGAGCTTGTTAGCTGGTACCCACCAGAGACAAAAAGCTGCTAATTTCAGTGCATTGCTGGTTATTGCAAGATGGAGACACTGAAAATACTTAATACAGTATAGATAAACTTTTAGACAAGACTAAGCTACCTTTAAGTATGAGTTTGACCAGTAGACATGATTACAAGCTGGATTTCATAGAGCGGGACGAAGCATGGAAAGATGTAGAAACTCTAAAGGGAGACATTTTTCATTTTCCTATCCCATTGCTGTTCTGTTCTTTTAACCATAAAAGCTCTTGCTCACTGCACAATAGGAAAGTACATGGCTTGAATCCACATGTTATTATCACACATGGCTTGTGACAAGCAGATTGTGACAAGCAGATTGCCCTCACCATTTGATGATTTAACATGTAAACTTGTTTTTCATGATGTATGTTTATATACTCAGTGTGTTTAAAGGTGGGCACACGTACTTACGTTTCTCTGTTGTCTAAATCTAAGTGTATTTGACATTTATCAGTCACATTCTGTGTCTCTTGGCTGTGACTGTGTTGGCATCGAGCCGCAGCCTCTTTGATCCTTTGTTGCTACAATAAAAGAGTGTCACCCATTTCAGTACAGTCATTTTTACAATGTGACTCGGCAGACTGAGAGAATAGTGCAATTGATGCCACTTTTGATGGACATTTTATGGGCAGATAGAACGTGATAACCCTCAGAATTCCTTTTGTAAGTCACAAGGAGACATTTTATGAAGATACAGTGTGGTGATTTGAATGATAATACAGTGAGAATAATGATCGTGTAGCATTCAAAACCTTATTTTGCCAGGCCAGGCCTCGGAATGACTTGCCCGAGGAGATAAGGCTGGGAGAGTTATGTATGTTCTTTTCTGTTGTCATTTTATTGTTTTATCTCATCGTTCAGTCTGTTTTATTGATCTACCTCAGTTAGTCATGGTATCATTTTCCTTAGTTGTGAGGCAATTTGTAATTTCGCTTTTGAAAAGTGCCATATGAATACATAATAATTCTGACAATGTTAACATTAATAAATTCCTGCTGTTATTGTTCAGTCAATATGAATAATTAAAGAATGGATAAAGGACACCAGCATGTGTTATATAACTATAAATAAATACATATACATATATTTGTATAAATCTATAAATTAGTCATCTCATTTGTAATATAAGATGCTGTGTCATTTTACAAGAGCAACCAAGTTTAATGTATATATTATGAGTCAACACCATTTAAGAGCCAAATTTAATTCTGAAACTTACTGCAAGATGTATTCTACTGGGACGGGCTGGTGCAACTAGCTGACTATGCATTCATGTATACAATTTACACATTCCCACCTGTAATTATCCCTACCAGGGCACTGAGATGGTGTGGTCAGTGTGCCCCTGAATGCAGGTAGTTTCCACTGTGAGTGTAGTTACCAAGCAGTGCTCACCTTGCAATCAAATCATCGGTAATGCTGTTGGCAGAAGTTATTTTGGCATTGCTGAGGAGGGCAAAGTCAGAGCCCTTACAGTTTGATCACAGAGCAGAACTGCAGGAAGCGGGAAGCAAGATGTCGGAGGGGGGTTCGATCCCCCATGTGGCCAAAGCTCTCAAAGCATAATTGAGCAAGATACTTGACCTATACCTGCTCCAGGGTTGCTGTACTAGTTGGCTGACCCTCTGCCCCAACCAGAGGCTGAGGAGATAATTTGCACCTGGGGAGTTAATAAAGTGTACCAAATCAAAAAGAACATGGTTCTCCACCACAGGAGCAAGTTTATATAGTTGAAGGGAGTTTTAACCTGGCAGGAAAAGAAGTCGTTCAGCAGACAATATCATAGCACCATTGATAACAAAGTTGCTGAATACGTGTTCAGGAAAGAAACTGGAAATTTTTTTTGCTTCCAAAAATAATTTACTGATACTAATTCATTGTAAGAGTCAACATAACTCACTGTCCATTACACCTGTTTTTTCTGTGGAAATGTATTTCTAAAATGAAAAGCATATTTTTTGTAGAAGGTATACATAGTTTAATTCAGAATTGCTTTGTCTGCCTCATGTTATTTATGTATGTATGTATTTATTTATGTATTCTTTTTTTATAGCCTATGCCCACATCTCTCCTCATCGCATTATCATAACTATTTTCACAATAACCAAATAATAATTAAAAAAAAAAAAAAAAAAAAGGAACAAAAAAAACATGATAAGCATTGTCTTTCCAAGGACCAACAACAGCAAAGGCACAACAGGCCTGTGGCCCATGGGCTGCACGGAGCCCCATCAGAATGCTAAGTCTCTCATTAGTCTTTCTTTAATTAACCTTGTCCAAGGTCAGGAGTCAGTATGAACAGTCAACAACAACAACAACAACAACAACAACAACAATGACAGTGAAAGAGGGTAACAAACCAATAGGTGAGATTCTAGACATTCAAGACTCTGTCACAGCCCATTTCAGTGTAGTTACTCACAAATTCATATGACATATTTCAAGATAACCTGTCATATTTTCCCATGTTATGCAAAAAGGACTGAACAAATACCAGCCCTGTTGTTGCTGCCTTACCTCGTTAACCCAGTGTTACAATACAGAATGGCCCATTTTGATCTGGCATGTAAGTATGGTTTAATGAGGACATCAGATGGGTATAGACAGCTAGTAGCTAATTACTACCTAATTCAGGGCGCATTGATCTCTTCTGTTGACATGGTGTTGCTCTCAAGAATGAAGCTTCCTTTGTGGCTCTATGGTTGCCATGTACTATTAACCATCTCACTTCAATGAGATGAACAGGACAAACTGTTAACATGTAATATTTACATGTTTACCATGAATTAAGATGCTCTGTGGTCTCATCAAATAGTCAAGGAGCAAGATTTTTTTTTAATTGATGTGCATAATAACCCAAAACAATGTTGATTCTCCCCAGTTCAACTTGATGTATTTATTTATATTTAAGAATATACTTTTTACGGTTCGCTTTTGCATTTTTATTGTATTTTGTGTTTGGCAGAATGCATGGCAGATGTCAATGAGAGCCTTGACTCTGTCAGTACTAATTAGTAGACTTTTAAAGGTATTTTGTGTGCCATGTATTCATTGCAGGACCATATTATGCAATGCCATATTAGTAGAGGGATAGAGAGCTTTAGAGGTTAATTTATTTTGAAACAGATATCCGCTAAAGTCCCAGAATTAAGGTTCCAAATCAGTTTAGCATCCATAGCATCCACACTACACGGAGGAGCTTAACAAAACTTACAAAGCCAACTGGTTCTTTTGAGAAGCAGCCTGTGGAGGATCGATGAGTGGTTTCACACTAAAAGCCGTGTATTACAGCCCCCTTATGGGCAAGCTCAGCTCTCTCAGTTTATTGTGAGGGATAAATCAGTAGTTGTCCCAGTGGATCGTTTTTGTTGAATACTACAACAACAGCTGACAGACAACATGGTTCATTAAGGCTTCATCACAGTCAGCTATTGCCAAGTTTGAATTTTTCACTAACTCTCGTTGTATTATTCAAAAATGCAGCAAAGGAGACTGAGACCATGACAATGTGATAAAGCTCTAGAGACAAACTCTGAGATAGTTTCACCCTTTTCACATGTGTGATCTAGTGTGGGGCTTGGCTGAATTGTAAGGGAAAACATGGGAGCATGGATTACTGTGGCAGAGCGAGCATGACATGTTATCATGTCACTGCAGTCTTTGGAGGACATTGTGAGGCGGCAGATGAGAGATCTGACCTTTACAATGCTAAATTGTACAAGATTGGCAATTCAGTCAGTCCCTGGCGAATATTTCCCATGACCAGTTATTAAGTTCTCTCCACATGATGGATAGATCCTGCTCCCCTAGGTGCTGATGACAGAGAGAGCATACAGTAATAATCACAGCCATAGTGTTGTGAACTAATATACAGAAAGACTCTTGGGATGTAAGCATCGCACACCCTGTACAGACAGTATTACCGTACACAATGCTCACTTAATGACACATTTATAATTGCTATTAATGATGTTGTTAAAAGAACATACGGCCAGTGAAAGTCTTAAATCTCATAGGGGAGGCAATAAAACCAGCAAGGAGTTCTTCTCAGATGAGGAACCTTTTACGAATCTTGCTGAAAATGAAAACCAGGTGATATAAAAACAGCTTTGCCCCAGCAGCCAGCAGTATGATCAACAAGTCATAACTGTACAAGCAAATTCTCTGTTCTTTATTGATTATTTATGGACTTTTACACATTTCTTGTTTTCCTTTATTTTGTATTATTATTATTATTTTTTTTTTTTTACAGATGGCACTTTTAACTTCTTTTTTAAGTTCTTAACTTGTTTTTGTTGATTAATGACATATTTTTCTCATTTTCTTCTTGTTTTTATACTGAGGGTTACCCTTTTAGTATTGAGCACTGTTGTCACTTTCATCTGTCATGTCTTGTCTTGTCTGTTGTTTGTGTGTGGAAAAGGAGGCCGACTCACTCACTGCAAACAAAATCTACCTACACGTACAAATAGAGTAACCTTGAACCTTGAACTTTGAGCATTGATAAAAATGGGATGTCCATTAAAACACAGTCCACATAGATTTTTGTTTAGCCTTTATGTCAATAAATAAAAGAAAAACATGTAGAATACTGTGCAGCAATGAAAAAAAAACAAAAACAAAAACATAAAATGTATAGCTGCCCTAGATGCTGCCCTTGAATTCCTGTGGGAAATATGTGACTATGAAGACAACAAATTCACAGAGAGAAGTTTTCTTTTTTCACCTTTTGAACCGCAATAATATAATCCCCGCAGTTCTATAAAATGGATGAAACAGAATGAGAGAAGTTCAAGAGTTGTCTTGCGACTTACAGTGAGCGCAGGGATTAACCCTGTGTGATGAAACATTTACTGTACATGGGCTTAAAGAGGCATGCTCAGGCTGAATGTCTAAATTAGATCAGTGCTTTGCTTTTTTCCCCCCTGTACAGCAGAATATTTAGTCTTACTGATAACACCAGCTGACTGATCACATTTCCACTTCTTATTTGTAAGGTGCTGCAAGACAGGAAGTTTCATGATGACATGGACTAGTATTTTAAAAAAAAGGATGTGAGGGGAGACAAATACTCTGAATTCTTGGAATACTGAGATTAACCTCAAAATTAGAAAGGATTACATTTTTAGAGGAGAATTTGTGTGTTTGCTTCAGGTTGAAAAGTAAATGAGGTTTTTAAAACAGTTGTTGAAGTAACTGAAGCATTTGAGATACATGAAAGAATTAAAGCAGTAGTCAAAGCTATTGATGCCCCCTGGGGTCAGCTGAGAAAAAAAAAAAGAGCCATGTATAAATCTGTGCTCTCGGTTAACAAATCTGTGTGAGCATGGTTTACAAGACATGCTCTCAAGTGAATCTGCATAAGCAATGGGCGAAACGCAGTATTTGCTCCTAATAGAGTTACAGTAAAGTTATTTCAGTATGCGGTGGTTCATTTTTAACTTCACGTAAATAGGAGTGTGTTAGTGTGTTTTGCTAAAGTACTCTAATAAAGCTTCAGAGAATGAAGTGAAGATCCTGACTCAGAATTTTGATTTTATTCTTAGAATTTTTATATTAATAAAAAAAATCAATCACATTTTTCACATAAGGCCTTAATTGTCTTTTGCAGAACAGCATTCTGCTTTGTGGGCTATACTTGTCTAGGTTATTTATTTTATTACACAGACGTTATCCTTTTTCAGCAATCTGGAGACTAGTCAAACTTGATCACACAGACAAACACAACCCTCCTTGTATGCACACACACACACACACACACACACACACACACACACTGTACTTTTTTGCATAATGATGCATCTGTTTAGAAAATGCTGAGCGCTGTATGCAGGATTAAAGGAGCGCTACTTTGTTGAGTTGCAGGGATATGTATTAAGGCTCAAGGCTGCTCCCCGCTGTAGCCAATCATGCCCTCGGGTATATGAAAGAACCATTAGTTACTGCTCACTCATCACAGTGCACAAACCTCGCACAGCAGAGCACTGCAATGCACAGCACAGCACAGCACAGCACAGCACAGCACCCCACATCACTCTAACAGGCGTAGAGGTCATTCACAGAGCTGATCACAGCAAGGGGGGAGGGGGAAACATGGTGGACAGCAGGATCAAAAGCATTAAGAATAAAGACAAATATCCAACAAGTCATCCTTTTAAAAGAAGATGAGATGGAGGGAGGGAGAGAGAGAGAGAGAAAAGAGAGACAGGGAGGCTACATTTCTTGAATCCTTGGAGGTTATTGAGGTCAGGTGCATCCTAGCATATGTGATGCCCCACTGACAAAGTTAAGGTTGGCATCAGAGGCACATAATCAAGGTAGACAAACATATTTTGTTATGAATAATAGACACATTGGCACCCTGAAAAAAATAATAATCAAGGTAATGAATCTTACACCTGTTCCACATTAGCTGCATTTGCATGATAAAAAAATGATTGCACCATTGCTGCTAACTGTCTCTATTGGTGATGCACCACTAGCCTACAGGTGTTCCTGCATAAATCCTTTTTTTTTTTTTTTTTTTTTTTTTTTTAAAGGAATAGTTCACTTAAATTTCACCCCTAAACTACTGGTTCAGAGTATTCTGTCACACATATCCTCATTATGTCTGATATGAATACACAAACTTCTCCACATGATGAACACCGTTACTACTTTGTCTTACAAGTCTTGATATGGTGCAGTCCCACAGCACTATTGTAGAAAATTAAACCAGGGCATTACACAGGAGAATTATGGCTGATGTTTGAATGACAAGAGGGAAGTTCTCATGTGGAAAGGTCACGTTATTCATATCAGCCCATGTAATATACATTATACCAATATGGAGATATGAAGGGGGCTGTGGACTAGTTGGGGTAATGTGGCATAGAGACTGAACCCAACATGTCATTCTCAAAAAGCCACAGGAGGGGAAAATAGAGTAGTGTAAAGTTGCCCTTGAATCCTGCTCTTTTTTTTTTTTTTTTTACATGAGCACAGTTTCAACTTAACCCCTTCTCAAGTTAGTGTTTACTTTACGAAAACTGTTTGGTTAAGGTGAGGGTTAAGGATAGGGTTAAGGTTAGGGAACTAAAGCAATTTGGTAAAGTTAAGCAATATTCAGTCACATATTTGGTCTGTGACTGAATTCATATCTCCCCTCCCTATCATCACATTATCTGAGTCTGAGCCCTGCTTCATCTTCCATCTGTTGTGAGAACAGAAACAGTCAGAATGCTCTTTGATGTACATGGACTGCATGCATTTTTAGCACACACAAATATAACATTAGTTATCAGTGAAAGCAGCAAGTTTTTGTTTCACTCACCTGATGACAAACCCAATACGAAAAAGAAAATTCAGCAAAATAAAATTAGTGTTTGTCTATGGCTTAAAAGTAGCATTAAATTAATTAGTGTTTGTCTATGGCTTAAAAGTAGCATTAAGTCTACTTAGTTGATTACTTTGAATGAAATAGGTCCTATTGTCCCCATTTCTTTTCTTAGCTGTTTTAGGGTGCAGATGCCGTATGTTCCTGTACATTTCCGTGGTTTATCATTGTATTGTGTACAGTTAACTTCATTTTGCAGTGAAAGTATAACTTGTGTAAGCAGCCAGTGGTAAGCGGATAGCTAATTACTCCATAGTGATGGAGGAGATGATTATAGCCACTCCTTAGCTTGATATTCTAAAGGAAAGATGGTCAAATACCCTGACAATTCTTCACTGCATATTTTTAGATGGATAAATCCTGTAACACATTGTGTGAGTCATGAATATGCATGCCATTTGATGTGCTCCTAATGGACAGTTGTTTCAAGCAGTGCACGCAGACACACACACACAGACACGCATGCACAAAAGTTCCCACCCGTGGCCCCTTTGCAGCCAGTGAGCCCTTTTGTGCTGCCATTAAACCAACATGACATTTCTCTGTCCAGCAAACCCAACACCCACAATGATCTTTTATGCATGAGCACTGCGTTATTCCACCTTTTTAAAATTACCTGTACTGTCTTGCTGTTTCGTTTCCTCATCACTCTAGATGATGCTTTCGATGCCATTGTCTGACCGTCTTTCTTCACTGACGGGAAAGACTGTATAACATTAGCACAACAAAAACAGGGGACACAATAATCTGATCACGTCCATCTGCTTGTGTCCAGGCTTCTGCCCCACGTTCCCCAATTTCCACTTCATCCTGCTGCCTCCTCAACCTCATTCTGTCACAGTAAAATCATTCTTCTTCTCAGTTTGTGAAATTGGTTAAGCTCAGACTCTTTGACTATGAAAAAAATAAATTTGTGTTGTTGTTACTCTAACCAGCAAGCATTCCTCAATTGTGTTTGTTTAAAGGTAACACAATTACCTGATTCTTTTTTGCACAGGCTTCCTTCACCTTTTCTTAAATCAAATTCAAGCACTTCTCTTTTTTGATTATTCACTTCTTCATCACATTAAATCAGATGTTATTGCACTATTAACAACCAAAATTGTTTTGTGAGGGCATTCTATAGAAGGGAGACAACTTACAATGAAAATACAACAAAGTTTCAACTTTCAAAATATGTCACCAGCCATTCACCATGAAAGTAATGCAATTACAAGCAGTTTAAAGCACTGTATTCATAATCCAAGCACTTTTCAAACCTTGAAAATACCACATTAAAATTCAAGTGTTTTCCAGGATTTCCAGCACCAATACGAACCCAGTTTGTAGATTTTTGCATTTTTCAGTTACATTAAAACAATATCTCTACAACAAGATATGCTAGAAATGTGTCTCCTACTCTTTGAATTTGATGAAAAAACAACTATGGCATGGGTTTGTAGATATATTTTATTTTTTGTTTGTTGTGTTCAGTGCAATGCATAAACCATAGAAACAAACAAATATATAGGAGGCCACAGACTTAGCACAGGATTACATTCTTTGCAGAGTACCCATTCAAGTGCAATTTTACAAACATTGGCCAAAAATGAAGAACTATTAGTTAAGAAGTGGACAGACATCTACCAAAAAGGAATACCCATGATAACAGGTGTCATATGTTTCCCTGAGGCAAAGTTCGAATCAAATGTTTCAAAATAAACGACAAAATAATCTGAACAATCTGAATTGAAACTGTAATATGAAATATCTGGTCCAGCTACCATCCTAAACCCCTATTAGTCAGAAAACATAGAAGGTGCAAAGATAATTTTATCTATCAATTTACAATATAGTGTAAATTTAACAATATAGAGGCTTATATCAGAACAGATCACACACCAATGATTACTGTTGAACAGCTAAATCTGTTTCTTTTACCTAATGTTTGCATGATAACCTCATTTGCCGTCACAAGAAGTTAAAATACTCATGATGCCTCCGAGCCTCCTCGCAAACTGACTCAGAAGGTGTAGTCGAAAATTTCTTTCTTTTTTTTTTTTCCAGGATACTTACTGGGCATTGCAATGCGACAATAACATTGGACAAGGTCTCTAAACAATTCAATGGAAATATAGGGAGTGGGAAAATAGTATACCATTTCACAACTGGTAGATGCAATTAACAGGATTAATTAACTTGCGGAGGACAGTACTGAAAACCATGGTCACACATACAGAATTACTGTCGTAGGCAGTGCGAGTCGATTCGTCTTTTTGAAAGGCCGATTCTGAGTCGACTCTGGAAATTGCGAGTTGGATACAGCCCTAGAAAATACTCATTACATTTCCTTGTATATATAATACATAAGGAGGGAATTCCACAAAGTCTTAATATTATAGTGCAAAATATCATTTATCTTCACAAATGGCATCTCAGTGATTGTGAATTTCCTCTCTACATATTACGATTCAAAATGAATGAGCAATCTATGTCAGTTGTGCCACTGATGTCAGTTTGTCATCTCCTATCTTTTGTATAAAGTTTGTATAAATTATTCAAATCTAATTTTAATTTCCCGACACTAAGGCAAAGCAATTATGTACACATTTTCCAGCGTTCATGTGTGTAGTTTCACACATTGTTGCAAGAGTAGCAATAGGACAGGGCAAAAGACATTTACATGAATAGCAAAAGTAAACATAAGCTGCTATATATTATAATCAGTATAATATATTTTAATGTATTTTCTTATTGTCAGATTGTACAATCAATAAGCGGTGGGATTTCCACAGTAATGCCAGGCTCCCTCAGCGATACAGACACATGCTGCTGCTCTGGTACAGGTACATGTACGCATCACAGAAGAGACGTTTGGCTACACCTTTCATGTCCCGAGGCACCTGATTGGCCAGCTCTGCAGGGGACATTTCCAGGTACATGCCCACTTCAGGACAGGCCTGCACCTCAGGGATGTTGAAGCCATCTCTCTCCCCTGACAAACATGCAGACAGTGGAAAAGTGAGCAAAAGACTATGCATTTGAAAAAAGAGGAACCACATGCATGTAAGCAAAACAAGGTGCAAATGCAAGCTACTTGCCTTGTCTGTCAGCCATGCTGTCGAAGAAGATCCAGTCTTGGCTCTTTGGCCCGTATTTGATGAAGGAAACATAGTGGCTTGTCTCGATGCAGAGCACGGCAAACAGCTCCAGTTTGTCTCTGGCCAGGACGTGAGGTGTGCCATGCTCAAAGAAACCTTCAGGGATCTCCAGGATGGTTGGTCGATGGGATTGTCGCTGGGGATTAGAGTGCACCTGGAGAGAAATACACGCTGTTGCTGTTGAGGTATGCCAAGGATTTACGAAATGACTTGAGTTTCCACATACATAAAAAAAGAAACACCTGAAAGGAGCACTTCTTGCAGAAGAGCTTGAATCCTGTCTGGCTGAAAATGGGATCTTTAAAACAGTCTGTGCACTCTTCATGGGCCAGGTCCCCACACATCATGCACTGCTGGGGACCTAAAACACACGCAACATATTGTATTCACCGAATTCATTCGTGTGTGATTGGGTACATGTGTGTTTGTTTATACTACCTTCAGAAAGAAGATCAGTAATATCCAGCTCTAAAGAGGGAATGATCTTGTCAAACATTTTGAATTTCTTCCCAAAGCGAGGCATCTGGAGGATGAGGCAGGAAGGCACCTGAAATGATAAGACAAGTTGTGTAACAGAGTACAAAAAAATACACATAATTTCAGGAGGAGATAGTATGAGCTGTATGAAAAAAATTATCCAACAGCACCATCTACAGGGAACGCAACACCAAAAATAAATAAATAAATGAATAAATAAAAAAATACCTTCAGTTAAGTCCATTTAAAATGTAAATCTCAAGTGCATTAACTTGTTTTAGAGCTTTATTCCACCTCTTTTTCATTTTTCAAGTGCTATGATGAGGACATTTTCATCAACTTTAGCAATACAGTACATGAAAAGTAACAGCAATCAAATGATCCCACCTCAGCCAGTTTGAGTCCTGCACTGTGGAAGGAGTGCTCCAGTAGCTGCTGGACCGTAGGCAGCACCAGGTTATGGTTCTGGTCCAAGAAGATCTGGTAACAATAACTCTCCTGAACTTTACCACCTGCTGAGCTGAAAGGGGAAAACAAAAAATGTGATTTTTTTTAAGAACTGAGGGTACATGAAACAACCTTTCCAAATGGGGCAATCAGACTATAAAAATGCATAATAAACCAATTATGTGATGTACAGGCAAAAATAAACATCACTAGCATGTTCAGACAGCATTTATCCTATTTATTTGACAAAATATAGAATCTATGAAATGATACAAGAACAATGATAACAGTACAGTTTGAGAAGAGGCTCCAGGGCAAGAATATGGTGCATGATGACAATGAGAAACTCCTCAGGATCTGAAAGACAACAGTCACATACATTTACAACCTATAAACAAATCAAAAAAATATCTCCAGCAAGGCTTCTACTGTAGATTTACTGTAGATTAAATTTACCTTTTTCGTCAGTAGTGAAGGAGTGGCTGTAGCCGTGTTTCTCCAGCTGCTGTCTAAGTTTCATAATGTGGCGCCCCTCTACAAAGCCCTTACTGGATACAGGTCATAGTACACAAGTATATTAGGACATAAGCAGTATTTCTAAATAAATGAAATCTCCACTGCATTGTCACACAACACACAGGGTGACACACCTGCGGAGGGGGTTGACAATGTCACGCAGTAGGGTTTTCTGAATTGGGGCATCTTGAGGCTTTGTTGATTTAAACAGGATGGAGTCCAGTACAGAGGAGCAAGAAAATAAGCTGGAGACAGAAGGAAACGGAGCTATAACATGAAACATCCCCACAGCTTATATACAATTGTGGAACCAGATGATGAGGCTAATAATCGTTCAGGAAATTTATTTTGGTAAGAATTTTTGAACATATAATTAACAGGTAGCCACAGAGGCAGGAGGGAGGCAGAGCCATTTTGAGCTCTGAAATAACTTCTGCTTCCACAATCCTCACTCAAAGCCTTATTATGTTAGAAAGGTCATCATCCTAACCTGAAGAGGGCAGCATCCATGTAGCAGGAGTTACAGTGGCCTTGGATCCCCTTCATTCGTCCTATCAGAACCTGGCTAACTTCCTCAGTACTGATAGGAGCAACAGTCTCAATCCTCCCTGTGCAGTGCTCTGTCTCGCTTTCTGAAGTGACATACACATACACACACACACACACACACACACACACACACACACACACACACACACACACACACACACACACACACACAAAGAATGGCACAGTCACATACAAGGCAAAGGTGATAACACAATATGTAAACAGTGATGACTTTATCACAGCTGAATGTGTCTCATTCTATGTGCTTCATCTCCAATGTGACACAAGTTTCTCTATGAGCAGACAGCTACAGTTTTTAAAAACAAAAATACTTTACATATAAAAAGGTATGTGAGAGCAGAAGACAAACATGTGCATACTATATGAACACTCTATATTGCTCTTTATATGTAATTTAAAATGATGGGATAGATTAAAGTAGTAATCTAGTGTGAAATTATGTTGGATACTGTACTATATCACAGTAAATAAAATATAACCCATGAATCCAGAGAAACAAACAAAAAAAGAAAACTGTTGGATTTTTCCCGTGTCCATCTTGCCACTGCCACTATCAACACTATCCACAAGGGGGCAGTGCATAGCCTCTCAGTCAAAATTGATCCCCTATAAGAGATTCCCAGCTTACTTTAAGGTATAGACATTTTCAGCTGTGAACAATTGATTGCTCTAGGCTAGTGAAAATTACATGGGCCACTCATACTCTAACCTGGAACTTCATTTTTTGGAGTCTTCTCTCTGTGATTGGTTGATTCACTCTGAAAGCGTGAGTCGGGATGACATGTGAGCAGCTTGAGGAAAATAGCTCTTCCAGGAGGGCAATTGAAGAAGCGGACACCTTTGAAAGTACCATCACTCACTCCACTGTTATCCTCCTGAGGACAGAAATATAAAGATCAGAACCAGAATAAGAATCAGAATCAGCTTATTTGTCACTTCCAAATGTAAGACCATTTGTAGTTTTGGTAAGAAAAATGACTTGAGTGGCAATCATTTGCAAATGTAAGTGTCACCAACTCACAGAAAGTGAACAAACAATAAATTTTCTTTTGAGCTGGTAACCACAGCCTAGATCAGTTCAACTGACTACCAAACAGGGACGGAAGATAGATAGACATTATATAATGACTAAAGTTTCATTATGCTTTGACATTTTAGAGTTTCCTATAGATGTTGGCTTCAATTATACATTGTAGTTCAATAATACATTGAATTTAGAGCCAGGCAAGCACCATATAGTTCTGAATGTAAACAGGAAGATTTCAGTGATTACCAGCTCAACTCCAGCCGTGATCTCGTCTCGACCAGGCAAATAACCAATCCAGCGGATAGTTCCATAGGACTTGCCAGCAGCAAAGTCCACTTCTACCATGGAATTCACACCCAGACCTCCGTAGTTAGCATCTGGTTCCACCACAGGTGTATCAACGTCCATTTTCTCTGTTTCTGAATGAAATGAAATTTCTGAATGAAAGCAGACAGAGAAGTTTTGAATCGACTTCAAAGTGTGAGGAATCGGCCTCATTATGTCAAGAGCTCAAACCTGCAGGCAGCACCTCCCCCTTAAAAACACAGTCCAGTGGAACTTCAACTTCATCCCCTGCCTGTCCATTCTCATCTGTGTCCTGTAAACATCAAGTAAATAAATACATAAATGAATGCATTGTGGACTGCTGACTTTGAAAGAGTAGTATCAAAGACCTTAGGAATAACATTATCAAGGAACCTCTTTGCAAACAGAGTTATAAGCAAGCAATCAGCAAGCAAAATTGTAAGCAATCTTTTAGATTCTAACAAAGGATGACTGCTGCCACTGATGAGCACTGATGGTGGTGTCAGCAAATGTACATGCATGTTTTAGCACAAGGATGGATTATTAAAGTGAGAAACTATGAAAAAAATGGCTGAGTAGAGGTTGGACTGTAGATGATATGACAGATGGGTGAAACACTGAGTTTTGTGAGTGAGTTTTTACGCATAGTGTAAGCACAACAATAAACAGATTTCTGACTCTTTAGCATTAATCACACTAAACTGAAAAAAAAAAACAAAAAAAAAAAACATATGGCAAGTGATTACTCACTGTGGAGATGCGAACCATCTGGTGTTCATTATTCCCATTAAGGTCCACCACTGTTCCGTGGCTACATTTCTCATCCACAAAATACGTGACTCTATCACCTATGGATAGTTTGTCTGTTTGTGCCTGCAGGGTGGGCTGGTGGGCTGAGGATGTCAAGGAACTAGGCACCACAGGTCTCACTCTGGAGAATGGGGCAAAAATGCCACAGTCTTTTTTGCAGCGGAAAAATGTTCTCGACCTGAAGGTCCCATCTGTGTGCCCTTTTCCTTTATCAGGACCCTGAAGGGAAAGAAACACAGTAACACCTAAATTCATCCTCAATTCATCCACAAGGAAATATAAATAACTTACAGTAAACTATCAACAACAAGCCCTATCTTCACCTTACTCAGAAATCAAGGATTCTGGACATTGGACAAAAAAAAAAAGAAAAAAAAAAGTCCTACCTCCTATCTCTACTGCAGTATTGTCAAAAAATACAACTTACTGACCTTTGTTAAATCTTTTGATTACAAGCAAAGTCAGTTTACTTCATCCCTACAAATACTTAAATACACATTTATTGTACAGTCGCTGTTTTAAATAAACCAACAAAAGAAAAATTCAAAGTCCTGCCTGCAGTTCAATCCCAAAGAACACTCCTGACAGGGGATCGAGATATTTTGGTTCTGACAGCCTTCCAATGAAGCGGATGATGCCCCTCAGCTTCTGTTTCCCTTCATCCACAGTAACTGGGGTATTCGTCGTGAGGCTCAGAGCTGTCCTGAGAGTCTCCCTCTCTCTGAACCACTTCAGCCTCTCGGAGTCATCCTCCAGGGCCAGCAGCAGTCCAGCCTCCTCTGCGCTCACATGGTCCATGTCACTCACATCCAGTTTTGTATCCGTATATGAACCCATGCAGATGACTGGCAACTTTGTGAGGGATTCTTTGCTGAGCTCCAATGTGTATCTAGACTCTGCGATGTGACATATGCGGCCTGCGTGGATATATCCATGGTACTTAGGCTGTGCTGTTATGATGAAGTACATGTTGTTGGTGGATCGGTCCATTTTGCTGAGACAACGAGATGTAAAGTTAGCAGGTTGTTAGGCAGAAATGCAAGCGCATACACAACAGTTATATATCCACATGTAGGCAATGAGATTAGGGCTTTATATAATCCTGACCACAGCTCCTAACAACACACAGGCTGACAATCACAGCAACGCCAACTAACGTAGGCGTCTGTACCGCTGAACATGAAAGTAAAACGACTCAGACAGCAACACGGGTCAGACAATCAGTCAACATTAATGTTTTCTTACAATCCCAGGTACGTTTAGGCAAACGTTACCTGAACTAGTTGGGGAAAGTTAAACTTGAATCTGTCTGAGTTGGCTCTTCTTGGTTTTTCTTCGACTGGCCAGCTTTCCTGTTAAGTTTCACTTCCCCTTTCATTTCAGAGAAAAGCCATCAGCGTCAGCGGCTCATTTATCCTCCGGGGACTCAAACGACACCCAGAAATGAACCGAGTGTCAGTGATTCACCTTTGTACTAATGACACGATAACTTTTTTGGCTATCTTGCGGTGAAAACAAACACAACTTTGGCTGGTGAGGTCTGTGTCCCTGCTTAACTGCTAACCCACATCGGCGTTTAATGTGGTGCGCTTGTTTAAGGTTTCCGGTTAACCCTCCGGATACACAGCGGGCGGGAACCAGGCGCGGTGTAACAATCCGGTTGCAAAACAACCCAGACTCACACACAAGGTGAATAGTCCAGTAATTTTAGGCCAAAATTGGGGTCAACCTAGGACAAATTGCAAGAGAAGCAAACTCAACTGATTTTGTATCCTCAGTTTGTCCTGAGTGAGGGGAAAAAAGTCCCAGGAAATCCCATTGGTGGAAAGTTTTGAAAAATCACCTATTTATGACCATATATTACCAAAAAACACTGTTTTTAACACACAGGGGAAAGGGGTTCAAAATTTACTTTCAGATATCACTATAAAAATTCACAAGTTGATTACACACACAAAGACAAGAAAAAAAGTCAATTACAAGTTCTTTGAATTATTCTGTTTACACATGCATATCACACATTATCTGATTGGATATGCGCTAATAAGGAATATGAGGAATAAATGCCAGAACAGATATTTAAACAGTGAATTAAAAGGTTACTATATATACAGTAACCTTTTAATTCACTGTTATGTAGTAACCTTTTAATTCAAGGTTACTATATATATAGTAACCTTTTAATTCACTGTTTAAATGTCCCTTCTGGCATTTATTCCTTATATTCCAATTAGCGCATATCAAATCAGATAATGTGTGATATGTATGTGTAAACAGAATAATTCAAAGAACTTGTAATTGACTTTTTTTCTTGTCTTTGTGTGTGTAATCACCTTGTGAATTTTTATAGTGATATCTGAAAGTAAATTTTGAACCCCTTTCCCCTGTGTGTTAAAAACAGTGTTTTTGGTAATTTGTTGTCATAAATAGGTGATTTTCAAAACTTTCCACCAATGGGATTTCTTGGGACTTTTTTTTCCCTCACTCAGGACAAACTGAGGATACAAAATCAGTTGAGTTTGCTTCTCTTGCAATTTGTCCTAGGTTTTTTCATAAAATGACTGGACTAGAAGAGTGATTCCCTTCTCCCTTGTCCTTTGTTTGATTAAATTCAGGTCAAGTACATTAAGTGTACATGATACATACATTTTTAATAAGAAAAGATTCTGTAAATATACTTCAGAATTTAAAAAATAAATAAATAAATAAATAAATAAAAGAAAAGAAAAGAAAATACTAAAATAAATTACAATGACCAACAATGAATGTCCGAGTAATTTAATAGTTTTTGTCGATTTTATGCTAATGATTTTTTTTTGAGTAGTATTTTATTTTTATTTTAATCTTTAAAAATTTTAAAGGAGGGTAACTTTTAAGTCAAATTATTTTAAGAATACAATATTTAGCCAAAATAATATTGAAATTAATTGTGGAAGATTCATCTGCCGAAATATGTGAGTATTGCATATTATTCTTCAAATCAAACAAAAACAAGTACTATGAAAACAATCAAGCCATTGCCATATTATTCAATAGTTTCCCCCTCACAAAAAGTGCATCTTTTGTTTATAGTAGGGAATAAAGCTTTTTCATAAACAATAATGTAACTGGACTGAGGATTGAATTAATTAGTTTATCATTGTATTATGATAGAAAAGTCTGTTTCCTTTTAATCGAAGGCTATCAATCTACAAACAAATATGGACTCTAAATGTTCAATAGTCCTGTGAAACGGGGTACCGGATATAGTTAAACGAGCGCACCCAGCTTTTTGACAGACGGTGAAAACACAGCACCGAGGGGCGGGACGCTCACTCGTCTCTGACTCTGATTGGACAGTATAATTTCGTCATCCACGAATGCCTGTCCTTTTGCGCTGTTTGATGACGACCACGCTACAAACGTAAACATGGAGGAGAAAGAGGCACTGAAAAGGCAAATTGAACTTCTTCAAAGTAAGTCGCTGGCGTAAATCATCGACGGGATGGTAGAGGTAGAAGGTAGCTTACAAACTGAGTGTCTGGAAATTAACTGCTTTACTAACCTCTTGTCTGTCATGAGAACAGCATGACTGGCTAGCTAAATAAATGTTAGCAAAGCTGTTTGTCTGACTAACTAACGTATGACCGGGTGTCTTATCGTTGTAGTTTTACTTCTTCTTCACTTCCGATATACTGTGCAACTTCTTTTTGTTAATCCACAGATCTCATCAATAACCACAAGAGTGTCCATGGCAACACCCCTTTTACTAGAACTGATCATCCGCATCCAGCAAGACCAGTTTTGGCCAGAGGCAGGGGTCAAAACACGACTTTCTTTCATCCACACAGCTCCAGGGGAAGACTGTGTGCTCCTCATCCCCATGGAAACTGGAGGAAGACCTACTCTCTCAGTAACACTACCCCACAACCCACTATTGGACAGCCCTCAGCCTCTACCTCCTCATCTGTGGCTTTACCTAGTCCCGTAAAGGCAAGAGGCGTATCTCACAGCACTTCACTGCCCAGTGACAGCCAGAGAGGGGAAGCTAATAAAACCAAAACTGCCACTTTATCATCACAGATTGCTCCAGGAGAGAAAGAGGAGCGTTTGAGTAATATCAGGATTGTTGCAACGGGTAGGGCTTCCACAGATATTCTGGGAAAAACAGGGAAAGGGGCACCT
The DNA here is from genome assembly GCF_902150065.1 of Myripristis murdjan. NCBI lineage: Eukaryota > Metazoa > Chordata > Actinopteri > Holocentriformes > Holocentridae > Myripristis > Myripristis murdjan. The sequence goes on along the minus strand of NC_043983.1, from coordinate 21,232,440 downwards.
GAGTCTGGGCGTGAAGATGGAAGAAGAGGTTCAAGCTTGACTGGCAGTAATGTGCGACAAGAAGGTCCTGTCATACAAACTCCGGCTTTTCAGCAGAAGGCTGAAGGGAGGAATGTAGTCCTGCTGGCAAAGAAAAACAGTGCATCATTGCCATCCTCAGTCACAACCAGTGCTTCTATGAGTGTGCAGAGCAGCTCCCAATTACAAGTCAAGCCTTGTATTCCAGGGAAAACCAACACTGAGAGTAAACCAAGGGTTGTCATAACAACCACTGCAAATGTCACAGGTAGTAGTGCCACCCCACCTGTCTCTGCTCTGTCGAATGCATCGCAGACATTCTCCTGTAACCTCAAGTCTTACACCAGCCCAGCCCAAGTGAGCACATCTACCCTGAAACAGTCCAAGTTCACCTGGGTGAAGAACCAGAATACAGGAGCAGCAGGATCCACACAGGATAGATTTGTTACTCAGGCCTCAGGCAAAAGTGTGAGTGCTGCCTCAACATCACTTTCAAATGCTGGAGTTGCTGGTGGAAGCTCCCCCTCATCCATCACCAGTAGGAGAACCCCTGTCAAGAAGTTACCTCGACGGCTTAGTTTAGTCATAGGAGCCCCCAGGACCTCCAAGTATACGTGGGTTTCTTCCACTGCTGGAGGCCAAGCGAAGCTCTCTCGAAAACCGCTATCACCCAGATCCCTAGCGGTTACTCAGAGAGCTTTGGAGAAAGGAGATGCCACCAAGAAGTTCAGACCTGCCTCAGCTCAGTCCACCAAAATGAGAAAGGGAATAGCAGCTTCCTCCTCCTGCTCCACCAGCAGCTCTCTTAGTAGCCGTTATCGCTGGAAGGCAGGTGGGCATAGTGCCTCTGGGGCAGTGGCAGGAGGGGTAACAGTGGCTCGTCGTGGGTCTGCCTTCCACTGGACCTCAGAAAAAAACAATAAAAGCGTGAAAGGAGGGTTTGGTGTTTCTCCGTCTACACCCCAGCGTGCCTCTGTCCAGCCGTCACCCTCCCCTGGTGGGTTCAAGCTCCGCAGCAGGATGAAAATCATCCGGCGGGCTGCTAGCAGGTGAGGAAGGGGAACAGAAATGCAGGATTGGATTTGTTTTTTCTGAATCAGATTTTTTCTTCTGTTCTGGGGCACTTTATGTTGTTGCTCACAGGTTGGAGCATCACTGTCTTTTGTCAGTAGGTGGCAGCAAAGTATGACTTATGATGTGATATTCTTTGAAAGTAAGCTAATGGCAAGGTGCATTATGGTCAAATTTATTCACAAGTTAAATAGACAATGTTTACAATCTAATGACAAATGTAGCCTGTAATTAATATTCCTCTACTCTTTTGCACATTATCCTGTGACCACAGTGAAACTGTATCAGAGAGGGTGACCAGTCCACCAGCAGTGATGGTAAGCAGCAAGTATACCCTCCGTAGGCGGATACATACCTTGGCTAGGAGCCCTACATCTGTGAGGAAGACTCCATCCAAGGAGCTTGTTTCTTTTGGTCGACATAAGCTGCGACGACTCTCCCCCACTTATTTTAGGACAGGTAAGGAGTACAAACTCACCCCACACTTTTAGTATAACTTGCACACCACAAAGGAATGACGTTTAAACCCAATTTAACTTTTTGTAAATTTTATTTTAAATGACTGACTGGCAGTATTATGCTGCAAGTTACAGACCTGTAGAGACACAAATAAATGATGACTACTGCTTATTATTTTCCCGCTTGGTTTCACAGAGAGCATTTGTTCTGCAGAGTTGCTCCGTTATCAGTCTGTGCTATGACTAATTGCTCTAATGAGCTGTTAACCACATGGCCCTCCATGGGAAAATAACATTACATGGTTAGAGGATGACATATACCTAATCTGGCAGCTAGTTGTGATATGGCTCTTTCGTGGTGTAGTGCTTTTAGTAGACAGGTCTATCACCACAGCTAATGACAATAGCTATTACAGCCATCTCCAGCAGAGGGCAACAGCTCATATTTGTGTACCTCTCATAGGCTCTTTGTGTGGCTGACTGTCACTGGAGAGGCCTATGGGGTTGCTATAAGAGGCGGAGGGGGGGAGGTTAATTGATTGCCCAATTCAGCCGTGATGGTGAACAAGTGCCGATAGTGGGTAATTTGCAGAGGTGGAGGCAGGCAGTGCCGCTGCTATCAAGCCCTGGCACTACTCTTCCCCCAGTAGATAAAAAGGAGCTAATGCATAATTATCCTTTTGCAAATTGGATTGTTTTAACGAAGTGTAGAATATAGGCCTAACCTGATGGAAAGCAATCAGTGTTTTTACAACCCCACTCCCTCCTGCTCATCCTCCGCTCCCCTTGCCCCCCCAACCCTCCGGTCATTCTGTGTGTACCCTACACGCTTCATGCCCATCTTGGTGTAATCTCCCATAGTCAATGGAGTCAGAAGGCATTAGAAAAGCCATCGCTATTAACATTAGGCTTTATTCATCCCCTTAGCTCTGTGTCTATCAGTCTATCAGTCTACCCATCAGCTTTTCACTTCTTTTCTCTTTCTCTGATTCAATTCTCTGCCTTATGCTTCCTCTGTGTTTTTCTTTTTCTTTTTTTTTTTTTTGTTCGATCAGCTTTGATTTCCCCTTCCCTCCTCATCATTTTCCCCTCTTATTCATGTCAGGTGTACACATGTGATTAGCCTTAATGCTCTACAGAAAGAATGCTTGAATTTCCTCCAAATAAAAAGTGGGTAGTCGGTGTCAGAGACAGAGGAAAGGAAGAGCAGGAGGAAGTGTGGAGGAAGGGAGACGAAGATGGAGTGAGAAAAGCAGCTAGTAGCCGTCTGTGCTTCAGATAAGAGCTGCTAATAAAGAGCAAATTGAATTACTAATGATGGGAAGCAGAGTCCTACAGATGAGCCTGTTAAAGACCAACCTTATGACCACACACACGCACTCAAACTCACACATGCATGATAATATACTCACAAACAATGTTTCTTAATTTCCTCTTCAATGACCAGCTTTCCCTTCCACTCTCCATGTTGGTGAGGGTATTTTTTTAGGCACTCGGTTATCTGCGGTTTAATTTAAAGAGGGCATAAACCTAAGTGAGTAGTTAGGGCCGTAATGAATCGAGAGGTATATGTGTGTGTGTGCGTATGTATGTGTACGCGTGTGTGCTTGCATGCACCTAGAGACAGCCGTGGAGCCCAGATAACCTAATAAAGCAGATAAACGTCAGGAACGGACAGAACACAAAGTAGAAGAGTGCTGAGCCATGCGGCTTCAGGCCCCATGTGACAAGCTTTTGGAGTGGTGAAGGTCTCTATCTAACTCACTTTTTCTCTCCCCCACCATCTCTTGTCCAGTCTCTCTACGAGTCTATTTCTACTGCGTGGCTGTCTTCACCGTTCCACTGGTTATTTTTTCTGTGCAATATATTACTTTGCAGACTCCAGTCTGCGTTGCCAAGATAATCTTTTTAGGTTCTGAATCTTCCCATAATGTAATGAGAATGAATCTTTATTCCCAAAGTGCTTTCTAAACAATTTTGATAAGTGATAATATAAAAGGAACAAGACTAAACCAAATAGCATCAACAACCATTTCAAATATTTGCCATGTATTGGATATCACATCACAGTATAAATACACATTTACATCAAAGCAAATCAGCAGTAAGACAGGAATAATGAATGAAAATGGTTATTACATCACGCAGAAGAGAAAATCTACAGGAATCCATAGCAGTTGAAGGAAAATGAAGGAGTCTTAAATGGTTGCATTAATAAGACTGAAGGGAGATTATGATTAAGTGTCTCTGCTTGGGTTACTGAACAACAATATAGAGGATAAAGGTGATTCATGGTGAAGAACAGTTTACGCTGGAAGTGTATACATGTGCATGCTTGCTTGGGTAGTATCCTGTTCCAAAAACTACGGTGTCAGAGTGGAGTCAGTAGCAGATAGAGGTTTACGTTGTATCTGTTACCTTGTATAAAAGTTTTTCAGGTCTCGCATATGGTGGATTAATTAGCAGAAAGGACCGTTTGTGTGGCTTTATTTAGTATATTTGTACAGCAACAACACACACACTTGTGACAGATAGAGTTACTCTTACTACTCCCTGCATGTGTCCGTGGTCTTGTGTTTTATGGCCATTTCTGTTGTCAGTTGGTCCCCAGCCCCGTTTATGTAAATCATCCTGAACCAAATCCTTTAACTGGCAGACACACACACACACACACACACACACACACACACACACACACACACACACACACAGACACCACAGAGGATAGAGTTTTGACCTGTTTGTGCCTTGGTGCAGGAGTGGTTCACAGTCCAGCAGTGGTAACTCTGCCCTCTTCCCTCTCTCAGCATCAGTTTACTAAAACCCACCCCCACATCACCCTGGCCCCCCACCCACTCTCGCACCACCACCAAGGAGCCCATTACCACCATGAGAGAGTCCTTACCCCTAGTCCCCTCCCTTGGGGATCCTGTTACCGTGCTGACGATGAGCCCATTTATTTCACTCATAAATCACGGCTACGCTGTCCGTCAAGGCCCTGCTCTGACTGACATTTTCCACTTTCTCCAGTGGTGTTACACCACATATATGCATACACGCACATGCATGCAAACACAGTCAGGGATACAGTGACCAAACAAGTCGCCTACTGATCTGGTGTAATAATATCATCATACTCTATTGATCCCTTAGGAAAATTTGGAATGGCAGACTAAGCAACCCCGCTGTCCTTAAAATCACCTACACAAAAAATGTGCTAGTGGAGATTACTGTAGTCTATCAATTAAACATCTGGTAACTTACTGAAGTTGCCCCTAATATGTTACATACATATGCATGACCATTTAGTTGAACTGACGCTACAGGCGATCACCTGTCTTCCAAGTGTGCCAAAGCTAATCAAATCACATACCACCCTATACCAGCTAAGAAACAGTTAAAACTCAGAAGTAGTCAGTGACATATTAGAAACCTTTTGAAACCTACACACCCATATTTTATTGAATTCAAATGAAAAAAAATATAAAAATGGGAGTATTTCAGCAATCAAGAAAAACAGCTTTGATTTTAGGTTGATGAAATGAAGTTTTGACATTGTCCTCTGCATTTTGAAAGGGTTTCAGAGAGTCCTGTACGTCTGATAACTTATTCAGTCCATAGTGTCCCTTTTAATCCTGCAGCTGCAGTGAAAATTTAAAAAAGACAAAAAAAAAAAAAAAAAAAAAAAAAAACACAAATAAGAGGTTTTCATATGATAAGAACGATGTGCAACTACACTCTGAACCCAGTATGGCCTTTTTTGGCTGAGGCTTGGTGCAAAGCATGTTTGTTTATTTTTGTTTATTTGCATCACTCACTGGTTCACACTTGCTCCAGTTTCTCCCGCTTTTCCTTCACACTACAAACACTTGTCCTCCTCTGCCTTGTTACACGTTCTCAGTGACTCACTTTCCCACATTCTGCCACTTGCACAGCACAGACAGACACATCCAACTTAGAGTGGGCATGAACAGTCCCGTAAATCACTGTTTGTTTGGATGTCAGAGTACACAGTTGGTGTTGCCATGTGCAAACTGTATGCGTCACACTATATCCCATTTGTGTATACTGATCTTTCTGCATAGCTTTTATTGGTCACAAATGATTTTAATAGTTTGGTGTGTGTGTGTGTGTCTGTGTGTGTGTGTGTGTGTGTGTGTGTGTGTGTGTGTGTGTGCGCGCACAGTTATTGGTGTATGTGTTTCTCACATCAGCTGCTTTTCTAAATACCGTTCTCTAAATGCCATTCCCCGTTGCTCCCATAGTATTATCAGTTGGATACCACACACACTGTCCATTTTCACATTCACTCAGCCTGTGTGGATCCTATCTCAGTGTACACACACACTCACTCACACACACACATAAACACACGCTGGCATTCTGCTCATTCCTTTGCACTTTCTCAGGCTCTCTGTGTCAAACAGGTGGACCACTGTGTTCTCTTTCTCTGTCTTTCTCACTCTTCCTTTCTTTTTATATCTGTCTCCATCTGTCTCATGTGCACATGCTTTACAAGGCAATTTATACACACACACACACACACACTCATACACACACATACATACACAAACATCCCAAAATCCAAACATTTTTGCATTGCCATAATGATTTCCCCAAGGACTGTTAACATTTATAAAATGATTACTGATTGGATTGCGTTTTGCTACCTGGTTCAGTTTTGGAACCAGCTCTGATTTAGCAGATTAACTCCATTTGCTAATCCCACAGTCAAATGTATTTGATGGCAGACTGACACAAGCATTCAAAAACATGGTCATGTTTTTCAAAACTTCTTGAAAATATGGTGAAATGCAGAATTTGCAGCACAGTGCTCTTGACTAAGAGGAGATGCACAAGTGCAATGAATTAAACATTTAACACAGCGTCACATGAATGCACTGTTTTTTTTTTTTTTTTTTTTTTCCTTTTTTTGCCCACGAAATTATGTCAAAAGGTTCAATAAGAGATTTGAAAGGATTTTGAGTCGATTAACAGATATGTTAAAATGCTTTCAATTCCTAAATTTCTACCTATGTATCTGTCTGATTATCTGCCATTATGAGGTTGCATGAATAGCTTGGTTGCCCAGTGAGATTGTGTTCTGTATAGGACTGGTTCAGTACAAGTGTCTGCCTCAGGCCACAGTAACTTTTGGCATTTTGATTAACCTCATAGGACCCCGAGAACACACATGCTAGTGTTAAAACCTTTTTACCTATCTCCATATTAGTACTCCGCCACTGTGTGTGTGTGCTGAGACCCCTCCTTCTCTGGACACTCATCAAACTGTCAGCTGGCCATAATTAAAACGCTGATCGACATGACTTGGGAGGGATCAAGATGCAGATATACCTCCCAGGCCTTGATGAGGACACAGAGAAGATGGATCGCTTCTGATACTCAAATTTGCTGACCCTGATCAAGTGATTGGATAACAATGTTTGAAAGCATTTCAGAAAGTCCTCTGAGTGCTTTACTATTGGGGAAAAAACACTTTTTTAAAGTTTTTTATTTTCATAATTTTGGATTGGTCTAGATGTCCTGCAGTGTCTTATTATCATACCAGTGGATCAGTGCTTTGTTGTGTAACCTTTAAGATGAGATCAGTGTGTGCTGTATGCCGTCATCACATCACGAGTGTTCTTATCCTGTGTATCTGTGACGGGGTTGAGAGACGTGTTGAAATGTGTAATCAATACTATTGGGTCCAGAAACTTTAGCCTGAAATTGCTGTGACTCCTTCCCAGTTAAGGGGTAAATGTTTTCTTGGTATCCAGAGTGGTGGCCCATGTGCCAGGATGTGTAAATAAATCAGAAACCTAACAGGACACAGGCGGAGACCTACTAATTATTTGAGAACATATGGCAAGGAAGGTGGGTGTCATTGAGAGGTAAACTGGCCTGGCTCAGGGAAGTGGTGTTGCCATGTTTAGCTATAGACCATGGCCACTGAATCTAATCTAGAAACGGATTAATAATATTGTGTTTATTTTGCTGAATATTGGAGTATGAATTTGAATATAGTAAATTGATTTGTCAATAATAATGATTTTTCAGCTGCCAAGAAATATTTAAAAAATGAAAATGGCCATTTTGTTGATTTAATATTAGTCTTGTTTGAATACAGTTATGATTGTTATTAATATTTTTTTTGTTATGATGTGATATTTAATTTATAGACCAGATACTGGGATCAGCGCCAGAAGTCCATTCGGGAGAGATTTCTCGCAATTTAGTAATTTAAGTAGCTCATATTCAGTTCTAAATTAATTGTGCACCCGAAATGTAAAAAAAAAAATGTATGTTACTAATATCTGAACAATCACATACCACATTCTTCATAATTTCTTCTTGAGACCAATAAATTGTAATAGGCTGTAGCTTGCCCAGAGAGTGAAACTAATTAGTTGTCCACTTTCTTTTAATGGCCGTTTTTGTTTGGCATTTTTTTCAGGATTTGATATTTAATATATTCTGAACTCTGCTCGCACCAATCAGTCTTGAATTGTTTTGGTACTTTTGTTAGCTGCTGATTGTCAGTCAATCCAGTGTTTTGGGGTCTTGTTGCATTATGTAAAGCTATGACTATGATGGTAAGAGAGAGGGGACAGTCAGGGGTCTTTAGGAGGTCTACTCCATAAATCTTCACCTTTTGTCAGTCAGAGAGCATGCTGGCACCGCCTCACAACCCCACACCCTGCTGTACCCCCTACCTTATGACAGTAACTCTATCCCCCCCAGCTCTCATCCATATGTCTGCACACACTGATGTGTTACCATAATAATCATAGGGGTTTGGCATTTACATGGGAAGAGGAGCAAAGAGTCTGAGGAGTGCCTGGCATGTTAATTATGGTGCCTCCCTCCCCACATGCATGGACACATGCTCCAGTGGGGATTGCATGACTGATTTGAGGGTTGGTCACTGGATGGGTCATCCTGGCCAGGGCTGGGTTAGATGGGCACTTAACATGGAATTGAGGACTGGTGACATAGGGGTGATTTTATAGAGCTTCAGGGTCATGTTAAGATCTTTGGGACACTGAGAAATTGCAGTGCCTACTCTCATCATGGTAAACACTCTTCCTCTTGATGTACTGCAATGAGAACCTTATTTAGCTTCATTTAGCAGGGTTATTTGTATCTATGGATTTATCTAAAGCAACATTCCACAATCTGTTTTTCATGGTCCAGAGCACTGCTTTGTTTTCCTCAAGCCATCTGATTGGGGTTTGGTTAAGACCTAGGTTGACAGATGAATGCAGTTAACAACCTGGAAAAAATACAAAACAAACAGTATTCTGGACCCCAAGGACCAGAGTTGAGGTCCTTGGGTACCACGGTTCATCTACAGGGATGTGAGACAAGGTATGTTGTACCATTAGTGGGATGGTCAGGGGCTTGCGGTGTTATGTCATTTATACAGAAGTCATGGCCATCTACACTGACCACACAAAGGCACACGGACTCAACAACATCCTTACTTTCTCTACAGTATTCCTTTTTCTGGTCTTTTTATCAGCATAATCAAATTTTGCAATCCCTTACCCACCCCTTCACCCTCTGCTTACCTATTTCTTCCTATCCAGAGGGAGTGAATATATTCTCTTAATTGATGGGTTGGCTGCAAGTCTTGATAGGCTGGTGGAGCCAAGGCCCATAGTCATAATGTTTGTGAAGTTTGTATGGTGACCTGATCAGCCATTCTAGCTGTTGAGGTTTTATGAGTATAAGTGAGGATATGCCCAGATCTCTCTCTCTCTCTCTCTCTCTCTCTCTCTCTCTCTCTCTCTCTCTCTCTCTCTCTCTCTCTCTCTCTCTCTCTCTCTCTCAGTCTCACTCACACTTTCTCTCACACTTTCTCAGTCTTCTGCCCTCCCCATCCTGCATGCTCCCCTGGCCCTCTGTCTCGACCTCAGAGCCAAGCTCCAGGTCAAGGCCCCAGGCCGAGGGGAAACCTGACCCCAAATCTCCTTGACATGTTTTTCAGCCTTTCCAACTTTCCATTTCAGTCGTACCAGCCTAGACACCCGAACCCCAAGTCTATTCTGGTCTTGTAGAGTTATTCAGTGACACCCTGCCACCCCCCTCTTCCCCCTTATCGTTCACTACTACTCCCCACCCACCTAAGTGCCTCCTTGGCTGTCCTCGTCACCACCTCCCCAAGCCTCTGTGTCCCTCCCATAGAGGCAGTTAAGTTTTGTCCCATCTCTAGGGGCCCCCAGCTATTTGACTGTGTGCTTCCAGCCATGATTGGTATGCAAAACCTCCAGCTCAACAACCCGACTTTCCCCTAAGCTCTTAACTTCCCTGCTCTGCAAAGTTCTATTAGACTTTCGTGACTAGATTAGCCCTGCTAAACCCACCAAAATGTTCTTGTTGCCATCCCTTTCTACAGGTGGGCCCCATATTTAACCCCCAGGAATAATGTTGTCAGTGCTGGGAACCAATATGGGGAAATGATGGACAGGTGTAAGCTGAATGATAGATTGGTGCTGTCAACCTCTCTCTGTTTGTCTTTCATTTTTCCCATCTCATCATTTCATTCAAGCATGTTACTGCCCTTTCTTCAGTCTCACTTAAGTTCCCTCCATCCCTCCTTCCCTCTACACTCACAACCCCCAACCCTGAGCCCTCCCCATGCCAACCTCCAACACCACACCACACACAAATATACCAACAACATTTTCCTCCAACCCTCTCTCCTGTCCTACAGACTCAGTTGTGTGTGGTACTTAATAATGGATGATTGTTTGTGTTTGTCAGTCAGCGTGCTCTTGTTAAATGGCTTTAAGATAACTGCTAATTCCAGCAGGACTGTATTGATTAGCTGCGCTAGGTGGGAATTGTTATACAGCCCAAGCAGAACACCCTCCACACACACACACGCACACACACCCCACCCTCCTCCCCATGTTCCTTCAGTATCCTGCTCTTCTCCTCTCTCATGGAGGGTCTCTCTCTGGCTGAATAATTAATGCTTAACCTATTTAATTAGTGAGATTTGCTCTGAACAGAAGCAGAGTAATTGAGTCTTCAACCCTGTGTGTGTATGGTGTGTGGCTGGGCGGGGGGCGGCCAGTGCAGATGAGTGTTTGTGTTTATCTGTGTGTATTCACACAGATGTGTGTCATGCAGTTGGTGTCAGCACACTGTGCATGGTGATTGAAGCATCAAGTGGCTCACTCTGTCTTGCACATTTGAGTGAAACGGCACGTGCGATTTGGAGCACAGTGCTGTGGCTTTGATGCGACTGGCAGTGTGTTGGTATTAGTGGAGTTGGCATTTGAGGTAGTGGTGCTGTTACTGCTTTCGGTATGGCAACATTGGCACTGGAAGCTATGTTGCTTGCCAGTTGTGGTCATTCCAGCACGGTGGGCAAGATTGGCATGGGTGGCAGGAAGGACTTAAGTAATGATAGGCGTTCATCTTAGGCTGGAAGCACTGGTTGTGGTATTAATATTACAGGCCAAAACAATGATGATAGGTTTGTTTGCAGTCGTTGGTGTGGTAATATAACTTTAACACTTTGACCCTAAATTGTAACAGAATAAATAGATAAATTGTAGTCATGATATAGTCATGATACTGAGTCATAATAAGGCAACTGTCATTGTTCTGTGGTACATTGACACAGATCAATATGTTGTAATTAATTGTTTCTGTGTATTTTTTGTGCAAATTGAACTGCTGCTGATATCCTACGGGTAGCTTAATGTCAATTGGATTAGAACTTTACCCGACTCACAATTTCCAGAGTTGCCTCAGCACTGGCCTTTCAATACAACATATCGACTCCTCATAACCCACGCTTCCGTTTGCACAAATCAGATTTTCAATGACTGTCCACTCATACTGTTGCATGGAGTTTCATTCAACCCTGAAAAGTGAGCACAGGTCAACATATAAATACAGTGTCCCAGTTAAATGTTGTATCACTTCATCCTGTTCTCTAAATTTGTAGCCCGGCTTGGTGATTTTTATCAGCAGTTCTTAGCATCTGTTAGCACTTGTAATGGTTCAACTGTGGTCCTGCAATCACTGACAGTAATTTATAGCGTGTCAACGCTGAGTGGTCAGAGGAGGCCACTGGTCTCTATTCCATCAGGTCTTAAGGGGGAACAAGATTGTGCTGGCTTAGACCTGGTCAGAGACCTCAAATCAGGGGTCACTACTATTTATACACACTTTGGACTGGTTCAGGATGTACAGCCAGATTCAGAACTCATATACGCGTGCACACATGTGCAAGGAGATCACACTACTTGCATTCCTGCGAGTGAGCTGCAGAGGGGGCTCTGCACATGTATACTGCTGGCTCAGCAACTTGGGCAAGTGTTGAACCTCTGACCTTGATTAGAACCGAGTTGAGGTAGACCATCACTTTGTCCCAAATTCCAAGAAAGATTTTTTTTTTTATAAATCCATGCAAATGTTTTCATACAGAATGCTTTTCTAAAGGTCTGAAACAACTTGCAGCTAAGTGCTTTTTTTAAAGTTTCCAGTTTTGCAGAAGCCTTCCTTTATGTGCTTTTGTCATTTTTGTATATCATTTCACCCTTTTGATCCATCTCTATCACAGATTATTAGGAATATAGCAACACCTGAAACATAACACATTTACACTCTGATGTCAACATTTGAGCAGATCTAAAAGGAGAAACAGTCCATTTTTCTGAGATAAAACAAAAGTAAAATGCAAACCATAAACAAAGGATGACAACAGTTAAATGTAAAAGCTATGCTTTGACAAAAGTTTATAAGAGATTTAACCAATTTTACCAAATTTACCCCCAGATAATCCTGAAAGACAAAAAAAAAAAAAAAAAAAAAAAAATCTATGTAATATATGTACATCTGCACAAGGAAAATTTCTCTTTAGTACATTTGTGCAAAGAGAAACAGTTGTTAGTCTTGTGTTTTCTTGTTTTCAAACAGCACAAAAGGAAAAAAAAACAAGACCCTTTCTTTGATGGCAGACGGAAACCAAAATCACAAACCTTTTTTGAGGTCCATGATGCACATCATCAAAATTTTATGTCATTGAAATTTCATGACACTAACTTTAATTACATCGCTAGTGCTTGTGTCTACATTTGTGATCTTCGTCTGGTTAGTCAAACAGCCTGTTTTTTTTTTTTAAAACCTGTGTAAAACCAAAGCTTTTCTATTTATGAGAAATCATTAGAGGTGCCTAGTTTACTCCTGTTTAATTCTTGGCATTCAGAATAATCAGAGTACCAACCAGCAACTTAAGTGCTCCATGCCTTTAAAAAATATCCAGTGACAATTATGAATGGAATAGATGTGTCTTCATCAGTGTCTATAATTCTCATTTGTGGTCCTGAAGGTGGGCATTTGTTAAATACCTGAACACATTGAGACAGTGGTTCTTTCTGACAAACATGCATGCCGGCTCATACAAACAAACACGCTGTTCTGTTTCACCATTAACAATTATGACTCCTAAAATAAATGTCTTTCTCCTGATGCCCCACACATTGCTGTGTGCCCCTGCATGTGTGAGGAGGGGAGGGGAGGAGAGACTGACTCTGAGAGAGAGTACAGTATTGATCTGGGGCAGTTCATTTTCTGCTGTCCCCGGTGAGTTGCTCTGGGGGAAATAGCTAGTTTGTCTCCTGTCATTGTAGCTTCAGAGTTAAAGAGGAAAAAAGAGGAGGGGGAAGAAAGCCACTTGTCTCACTGAGACAAGAGCATCACAACCACAGGGACTCCCACAGTCACAGGGGAGCTCTACGATCAAGGAGAATGCTACACCCATTTGGTCTCTGAATGTGATGCTTATGCAAGGGATTGATATACTGCTTGTGTGTGTGTGTGTGTGTGTGTGTGTGTGTGTGTGTGTGTGTGTGTGTGTGTGTGTTGACGTGTGTGCGTGCAAATGCACATCCACAAACAAACACACATGCACACTTTTTGTGGTGCATGTGTGGGGCTAATATTGTGTGGGCTTGCCTGAAGAAGGCAGTATTGATCATTTGCCGTTTACTGTCCCCAGCTCCCTTGTGAATTGCTCAGTGTGAAGTGGTTAATTTGTCTCCTATCCAGGAGGCGTCTTGGTGTGTGTGCACCATGTGTGTGTACATGCCTGTGGTGTGTGCGGTCAATTTGTCTTATATCTTGGGGGGGGGGCTTAGCTGTTAAATACCTCACTCTGTCTCTGTGGAGACACACACTGATATCATTGATCCTCTTGTTCAATGACAGTAATGCTAGACTGATTGCCCTATAGTCGTCATTAACAATATGAACTCTTGTTGGTAAAAATCTGAGGAAGTGAGAATCTTTTTTTTCTTTCTTTCTTTTCTTTTCTTTTTTTTTTCAAATAGTTTTAGTTAGCATACAGACTGTCACTATCTTTGTACTGGATGCACAGAGTTCCAAGGAAGCATGATTGGTGTAAATTGGATTGAGATGGCTTGGGTTGAGACAAAGATTACGATTGGATTTAGGGATAAGTGTTGAAGTTAGGTTTAAGAATAAGAGCGAATATTTTGACGTTAGTCTGGCACAACTTTTGATCAAAGTTGCATTTGGAATCTTTTGGTGTGAAGACAAATGGATGCTCTTCATTAATTTCACTGCTACACTGGAACTGAGTTAGCTGCAAACAATTAGTAGAATAATCGATTAGTCGCAAAAAATTTAATTAATCACCAACAATTTTGATAATCGGTTAATCGTTTTGAGTCATTTTTAAGAAGGAAATATCCAAATTCTATGACTCCAGCTTCTAAAATGTGGTTTCTTTAGACCTCTATGACAGTAAACTAAATATCTTTGAGTTGTGGACTGTTGGTTGGGACCAAACAAAACATTTGAGAATGTCACCTTGGTCTGCAGGAAATTGTGACTGGCATTTTTTATTATTTTCTTACATTTTATGGACCAAACCACCAATCAAAAAAGTAATCAACAGATTAATTGATAATGAAAATCATTAGTTGCAGCTCGTCCATTGCAGTAGCAATAAACTCTTTATATTAAACTTTTTAGCATGTGAACATGAGAAAAGGTTGACGGTGACGGTACAGTAGGTTACAGAGGGTCCTCTCAGTGTTCTGCTTGGTCACTGGATGCACTATGTGTTGATAGAGCCCTGCCTCTCACTGAGAAACATCCTGTGTATGACAACTCATCTTAAATCTGAAAGAAAGTGTGTGCACGTATGTGTGTGTGTGTATGTGTGTGTGTGTGTGAGTGTATTTGTGTGTGTGTCTGTGTGTGTGTGGCCAGCCCCACGCCATTGCATCTCTCTTTATGCTCATTTATAGTATAAGACTATGTATGTAGAGTTCATGCCCCCTCATCTATTTTTGACGAGATTATCATGCAGCCTTTTCCTCACTTAGCCTCCCTCGTCCTGTCTCTGTCACCACGGCTGGTCTGACAGGGTATTCTTGGCTTAACCAATTTGATGCAATGCTTTTGGAATTGTGACAGCAATGGAGATTGTTTCCCTAATGCACACTGACCAGCTTCAAGAAAGATGAATGGAAAAATACACCCAGCACCAGAATTAAAATGGTGTTATCCCAGTCTCTCCAAAACCATAATACCAAACTTACAACCAATGCTAGTGACATTTATAAATTCACAGTATTCACCTTCATTTTGGTTAATAGTTTGGTGTGTCTTCCATACAGCAGCAAAATAAATAAATAAATGAACATTTGAATGAATGATTGAGTCAATCAGTGAAAATAACTGCATATTTGTCCAGTAAAACAAAGAAAATGGGGGTCCAGTGGCGTGCTTGGTAGATTGGGTACCACATACCATTAAAGCTAGTCCTTATTGCAGTGACCAGGGATTTATTCCACCTTGGGCCCTCTGCTTTATGTCCCTTGCTTACAGAACCCCCACAACAGTCCATAAAGATGAGCAGTAAATTGCGTAGATGTGCACCATTTATAGTAAGGATGTGACACAGTCTGCAAATTTGTAATAGATTATGCAGTTGTGAACACAATTTGCAAACTTGTAAAAAAAATGCTTGGGAGCATACAATGCATCTTAACTTGCTTGGTGTACACATTTGCTCGTTTGTTTGACAAATTTTAAACTAATTTTACAACGTTGTATTTATTTTTACAAATATTTTCCCACATTTATTATCTATGATGTCATTGAGAGACAATCCCTAGAAGTGACATATGACAGTATGACAATAAAGTGAGCATGCTGTATCTTTTACTCTGTGGAGTGAAGAGACTATGTTTAGGCGGCCGTAGTATCACTGAAATGATGCTTTTATGTGTAATCCTACAGTCTGCTGTGACTTTGAAAGACCTTTTATTAGTACATTTGCCTCTGTGTATATTTGTGAGTGGACTATGCCAGCGGTTCAGCAGCGGTGTCCGCTCCAAGCAGATGCCCGCTCCTGTTTGTGATCAGCATTTTCGCAGGCTGCTGCCAGCTCTCCCTGGCCCAAAGGGACCAATTAGAGCCTGGCAGCTGCACCCAGACTGCCACCATGGAATGAGGGTCCTGTGGGTGGGTGAGGATGGAACATAAGAGAAGGGCATATAGGCTTAAGGAAACATGTGGACATGACAAGCAATACGAGTTATTAGGGTGTAGGTCGTGAATTAAGACACTGATGAAAAGATGGAGGGAGCTCAGTGAGTGCAGAAAGTGACCGATTACTCAAGAGCAGTCAGCGAAGGAGAGAAAGGTGGAAGGAAGTTAGAGGGGAAGAGTGTTTATTTGAAGGCTTGTTTCTTCAGAACACCTGCTGGTCTTCAAAAGGCTCAGAAAGGAGAGAGCGTCAGCCCCCTGGCCCTCTGCCGCCACCAAATTAGCACCCGAGCCGACAAGAGGCTTGACTGTCCCTCATCATACTATCCCCCTTTCTCCCTCCGACCCATGGCCCCTTCACCCTCACCTTTCACCCCAGAAAATATAGTGCATTATCAAGAGCTCGGACTCCCCTGTTACTGAGATTACCATGGCGTGGGGCCAGAGTGAACGGTCAGACAGCAGTTCATTAGTCCAGCAGGACCTCTGCATTGCATTGAGACTCAAGGGTCAAATATCAGAGTCAATGCCAAGGGTCACCTGTAAATCTATACTCAACTTTGGTCATACCGACTTTTACAGTAACATAAGGAGGCCACTTTCTTGTTATTATTCTGTCCTCTTTATATATAGTACATTTACACTGTCTTGGGAAGAAGTTGGGATCTGTTAGAGACTAAATGCATGTAAATTCTGCTTACCTGCTTCTTTAAATATGAAATAGCATCTACACACCTCCCTTGGAGTGTTTTTGCATAGTTACATGGGCTAGTATGCCCAAGCCCAGTTCCTTATCATGCTCTCTGATTTTCAAACTCGTTTTGTCTTTTGCCTAAATCTAAAGACTGGTTGTGTTATTGTCTTAAAAGTGCAAAGCTCCCATCAACACACCACCCATTCATGATAGTGAGCAGTTCCTTCTCTGCACCGATGCTAGAACTGGTTGCATAGACAGAGACAAAACATAAGATGGACATTACACAGTATTTGCAACCACAATTGAATGAAAAAGCACAGAGTAAGTAGTTGTCACCTCTGCAACAGTTTAACCAATGAATAGAAACTGCTAAGTAATTAAAATGTAACAGAGTTTTGGCTGTTCAGCTCAGTAACATAATGTTTGATGGACACAGGGCTATAGGATCAACCTCAGCTTAGTGTTTAGCTCCAGATCTAGTTCTAGAAAGAGTTTGAAGTCCAACATAACATAGCCCTACAACAGTCATTTTGTCAGTATGAATAAAACTTTTATTTACTTTTATTTAAATAGTATTTAATTTATTATGTTTTACTTTTTCATTTTGCCTCTGTTATAGCATAGCAGTGACAGTACAAAGTATGAAGTATAGAAGGAACAAAAAAAAATCAATGATAGACAAAGGGATGATATAAGTATGATTGAATAGGAAAAATGGCATGAGAAAATTTCAGGTGGCTTTTTGAAAAAAAGAAAAAGAAACAGTGTATCATTCATCACCACCAACTTGCACTTTACACTATGTATTTATGCAAAATGCGTATATGCATCAGTAGTCATGTATGCTAAGCACTTGTAACCTGGTATTTTTCTCCCTGCTCCTCCTTTGTGAATTTAACACAAAGTGTTCATTTTACACCACACTTAAAAAAAAAAAAAAAAAAAAAAAAAAAAAGGATCATGTCATCTCCACTTCAATGAATTGAAGGAACATACTAATATGTGAAAGAAAAATTATCTTGATTGCGTGATACTGTGGGATAAATGGCGAACTGCTGCTCATGTTTTGTTCCCCTGACCTTGAAGGAGTGAAGGAGTGCAGCTGTATCTCAGCCCAATCTTGATCCCCTGAAAGGTGTACCCCTGCTTAAAGTTACAGTGTAAAGAAGGCCAAAGTATGCCATAGGAACAGCCTCATCCTCCTGCCTATCTCACTCTCTCTTTGACACCCCATCCCCCTCTCCTGCCTTTCGTCAGGCCCCAGCTCTGCCCCCTTCTCTCTTAACACTTTGACACATTCATGATGCTTGTGTGTCTCCCGACGGGGTTGTAAGTCACCTCTGTGTCTCTCACTCAGCAGCTGAAACAGAAAAGTTCAGGGCTAGTGGCCGACCGGCTGGCTGAGCTCAATCACTCACTGGCCCAAAAGAATCACCAGCATGATGGATGTGTACTAGGTTGGCATCTGCAACCAGAACCTCACTCTTGCTTTAAATCTACACCCCTGAGGCAGGCGTGGCCCTTGTGGGTGTGCGATTGTATGAATGTGTGGTGATTGACAATACCACAGGATCTTGCATGTGTCTCCAACCCATCACTCACTATGATGAAATAAACACTCAGCTGAACATTGGTCTACACTTGTACACCTGCTCTTCTGCCGGCCACTGTCTATTTTTCCCCTTTTTTGTCGCTTACTCCCTGAGTGACGCACAGACACACACACAATCCCCTTTTTGCCGTCCTCTGGGACTGCTTAGTTGCTTGGGGGTCTTGACATGTATCAGTTGGGGCAGGGG
Organism: Myripristis murdjan; assembly: GCF_902150065.1. Lineage (NCBI taxonomy): Eukaryota > Metazoa > Chordata > Actinopteri > Holocentriformes > Holocentridae > Myripristis > Myripristis murdjan. The sequence continues at coordinate 21,213,853 of NC_043983.1, read as the reverse complement.
TTCACATCCCTTGTGGAATCTTCTGTTGCCCTTTAGGGATCCACTCACTTAACCTTCAAGTGCCCCACTTGGAAAAGGCTTTATGACACATGCTACCATCCACCCTTTCACTCTGTCTCACATGAACGCACAGGCTCCAGAAGTACACAAATAATGACCAATTCCTAAGTGGACAAAGCCCCGGGCTCTTCCTTTTGATGCTGCTAATGGGATCTGCTGATCGACAGCAGTAGTCATCCCTTTGACCAGAGCAACACTGTGCGTGACAAATATGACATGAGACACGTATGAAATGCATGTGACGCAGACATTAGAAACTGAAGGAGTCCCAATCATCACTACAGATTTTGTCATCTCTTGGGGTTGGGGTCAGGGTCAAGCCTGAGGTCACAGGGAATGTGTTTTTTCTCTCTGTTTACATATTGATGCTCTTTATGGGTACAGGGGCCTATGGCTACTCTGAAAAGTACATGTGGGGACTGTTATTATTCAATTATTCATCAAGGATATTGTCAAGTCCTCTTGAATATGAATCAACATTAGGAAAGAGCAGAAGATGCTAAGCCATGTGTTCTGCATGTTGTGTGGAGATTTTCTGTTGAATCTATAGAGCACAGTTGTTTAATCCCTTGAAAATGAAGTCCCATAATGTAATGACATAAGCTTCATGCTGATGCCATAAAATTAATTACAGATCAAGCATTTCTTGGAAATAGGCTGATCTGATCACATCTGTATTACTGACTATGAGCCAGTGTGGAGCTCAGATCCTAAGGCTGTGATTCTTCTGTCTGTTCTGTGTTTTAATCTAAAGGTGGCCAGGCTTTTGCCATCATGTCTCCTTGGCTATGGAACAATTTGTCTGAGGATCTTAGGTGAAGAAAATTTGTATTTTTTAAACACTTACAGTTTTATGGTTTTCTTTCTTTATAGACTCATAGATGTATCCTCAGAGCCCGGCGTTTCTCAGTATTATAGCAATACTTGGAGACATAACATCATCTGTGATCTTGGATATCATAATATGATATCGCTTTGGCTCCTGGTATTTCAAGTCTGGATTCCAGAAAAAAAAATATTTTCTGAACTTACTAGACTCTAGCTGTTGTGTTCTTTCCTTCAATATCTTGTTCATCTAGCCACATTACCTCCCTTGTGTACAAAATATCTCATGAAAGCACCAATACTCCTATAAAATCAAGGTATTCAGTCACATATATTGCATTATGCATGACTATATCATTATTACCTTGTATTCTTATATTTTTGTCTTTGCTATCTTGTGTTTTTTTATGTGATTTTTTTAAAATGTATTTTCTTTGACATAAAACTTTTTTTTTTTTTTTTTTTTTTTTTTGAAAAGTGCCATGTAAAATTATTATTATTACCACTAGACTATAGCCTATTCCATAATCTTAAACAGCTACCAGTATGGGCAGTGGGCATGTGCGTGAGGCTGAGTGGAAGAATTCCCCCTCCTCTGGTCAGCATGAGGGTCCTGGGTCAGTCGGTGTATGTTACAGCTGATGGTTTCATGGCGATGATAGACGACGCCAGTAGCCAGTAGCTTAACCCCCCATTCTCCCCCTCTCACCATTACCATCACCATTACCACAACCCACAACTACAAACACAATCTCAGTCCCTCCCAAAAGCACGCCTGTCCCTTAACGTGCGCCACTCCAGTGATGACGTCACCACACAAGCCAACAGTAGATGGCTATGGCATGTACCAGTGTCAGTATAGAACCCTACCCAACCATCAGCCTGTCAGTCCGTGTCAGCGTACCTCTTGAACCCAATGCATTAATGGACCCTAGAGCATTCCCCTCTAAAAAGACTGTAGCAGGTTTATCATTCATGAACGTTTTCTTAAATATAGTATTGTCTCCTGTTCTGCATGTTACTTGAAACTGAAGTCTTAATTTGCTTGAGAGACAGTACAGATCTGGAGAGCCATGGGTTAATGTTTAGCCGCTTGTCCGTCATCACTCTCAGTGCCCAATTCTCAAAAGGCGGTGCCATTTTTAGTCCTTGAGAATGCATCAATGTCACAAGAATACACACACACACACACACACACACACATACACACACGCACACATATGAATGCTTTATCTACGTATATAGATGAACAGCACTCAATAACATACAAGTTTAGAATACAAAGCATGGACGCTCACTACAGATACATGGCGTAGTAGATGTACAGTAGCTTCATATATATCAAGCTACACATGCCATTTTCCTGTTAAACACACACACACACTCACAAAATCTGCACCCTGACAACAAGTTGGGGGTCAAGAGTAGATCCACATCATCAAGCAATATACCCAGCATGCCTGTCTATCATCTTTGGAAGAAAAAAAAAAAGAGCTGCATGATGAAACTTTGGGAATGGGGATGAGCTTACAGTATCAGTGGTAAGTGGTATGGAAGCATGTGGGTACTGATCTAGGGGCCCACTGGTCTCCCTTTACCTTTCCCTAAGATGTTGCACGCTTAAAACTTGCTCACATGCACTGTCTCTTGCTTTGTGCACATGCTAGACATGCTCCTTGTAGACAAGCATTCATATGACACCGTCATCCTCACCATCCAAGCGCATGACTCCACATACCTGCTCTGCCACGGACAAAGCTCAACACACATGTGCCTGCACATGTCAGTATGCGCCAATGAGTTCTAGGACATGGTACTTTCTTAAGACCGTGGCTTTTTTTTTTTTTTTTTTTTTTGGCAGGGTGGAGCAACAGACTTGGTCTCCATCTCTGGGTAGCCTGTCAGGATCTATCACTGGGTGTCAGACTCGCACAGATCACATTAGCATAACCATGTTGGCTTAGAGTGGGTTATTAAAATCTCGGTAACTCCCTTGGTAAGTCTGATGTTAGCATGGCATTGCTGTCTCCATAAGAGCGCCGGAGCAGTGGGAGTCAGAAGATGAGCCCCAGGGGACTGGAACATCGGATGGCAGGAGGAACAGGCGCTGTCAATACTAAGATTTATTATCCATCGGGTTGTCTCAGGAAGGGGGCAGACAGAGACCGCTGTTCACTGGAATTAGCCGTCAGGTATGGAGAGGGGATCGCCGGGGGGATCCCTAAGAGGATGGGAGAGGAGAGGTGCTGGGGAATGGCCTGTCAGTACCCCCAGTCAGAGGGCTGCGGATAGAGAGATAGAGTGGAAGTACGATGGATCTGGAGTTTCAGACAACACCATTCCACTCTACTCAAGTCTAGTCCACACTGCTTAGACGAGGCTTAGTCATCTCAGGGATGGGGGTCTAGTTCACTCCAGATCCACTTATATAGCAGCACATCTGCCTCCTAATGTTGATAAAGCAGCCACTATGTGATTAATTTGTCATGAGTTTTAGTGGCTTCTTCAGTTGAACTCATAGGAGGATCAGAGAGGATCAATTGGGAAAAAAAAAAAAAAAAAAAAAAAGCTGTTTCGTTCTCTTATGGCTATATGACCTGAGGACAAGCTACTTGTGGAGGGAGTGATTCACAGAGGGACAGGCACAGTGTAGAGCGACTAGAGTAGATTATCTGCGGATTCACAGCACAGAGTCAGCAAGAGATGGATGGACGACGTGTGTGGTGCATGTGTTTTCAAACGGTGTCTTTACAGAGCAAGGCGCCACTTCGCTTGCTCCCCCACATTGCAAGTCAGGCCACTGTCAAAGGTCTATTAAGGGAAGATTGAGACCCCAGGTGTACGGGTGTGAGAAAGTGTGCGTTTTTATGTTGGTGTGTGTGTTCACACACTCATTGGTCATGGTCCTGTAGTGGAAGATTGAGACCCCATTGCTCCTAGAGCCACTCAACCAACACAACCTGCAGTGGTTTACAATCAGAGCAATGCCATCCATCCATCCCCTGTTGACACACACACGCGCGCACACATATGGACACACACGGATACACACCAACAGCTCACTATAGATGTCATTAAACAGCAGCTAAGGTGGAACAGCTTTGTGACAGTGTTTGGGACATGGTGGCTGTCGTGAAATTTGGAACAAGGGCTTAGAGAGAGATTGAGGTGCAGGTTACGAATGCTAGAGGGGGAGGGGTGAAAGAGGCTGAGGGGTGTGAGCCATGGCAGCGCCTTTGACAAGCCCTATTTGTCATCTGCCAGGACGCCCAAATAGCTCTGACTACAATACAGATGGCTTATAGGAGAAAAAGTGACTACAAGCCCGGCAACTAATCCTGTACAAGCCCCCCTCCTGTCTTTCTCTCTCTATCATGCTCTCCCTTACTCCCTCTCTTTATCTCTCTTTTTTTCCTTTGGTCTTTTTCATAAACCACCACACACACCATTACACCCATAGAACATTCATACACCAAACAGCGTGTGTGCATCTGCTTGAGTGCACATGTGTGAAGGGAATATGTGTGTGTGTGTGTGTGTGTGTGGGTGGGTGGGTGTCCTAAGCATGTGGTGTTTAGGCAGGTCCCCAGCTTGCAGTGATTTGTTCATCGGTAAATGTTTGTCTGAGATGAATTCTCCAGCTGATCCAGGCCTGCATCCCGGCTGACAAATGAAACAAGTGCCTCAGGAAGGAAGACGAGAGAGGGGAGAGGAGTGAAGGGAAGGAAGGGAGGAAGGAAGGAAAAAAGGGTGGCGAGAGAAGAGAAGTGGAAATTGAATCATTTTATTGTTTGTCATTCTGGCTTTTGTGGTCATGGTTTGTTAGTGGATGCTAATTAAAATGGCAACAATCATGACAATTGGCAATTATGGACGTGTGAAAAGGTGATACGAAATGAGCTCCTCATTAGGTACAGAATCTCATTCCTTATCCCTCTCTTACACTTCTCTCTCTCTCTCTCTCTCTCTCTCTCTGTCTCTCTCTCTCTCTCTATTTTCTTCACTCATTAAGAAGACAGAGTATTGTCACTGACCACCACAGTGAACAATGTTTGGTGTAAGAGGGAAAAGATGGGAATAGTGAAGTGCAAGAGATTTATTTATTTATTTATTGTGTGGAATGTATCCAAATTAAAGTATGGTGTGCAGTTGATTGGTGTTGCATCGGTTTCGGCGGATTCAGACAGTACCAGCGCAGTGGTTTTTAAGATTTCTTAAACCTTCACGCAATTTGGGAAATTAAAAAAAAAGGCATTTTTACAACATTTTGTCACAATGACAAACAAACAGATCACAGTAACATTCCCAAAGAGCTCTGAGTCCATGTTTGCGAAGATTGTATGGGGGCAGGCTGTCCAAGGTGACGCAGTCCGCACCAGTTGACAATTTTCCTGCACCACCTACAGCATCCATGTATTGAAGGTCCTGGCTCATGTACTCTTTGAGCTTGGTAAATCGGTGCAAAGTGGAACCTCCCGATCCACAATGCAAATCCCATCGTTTACCCAAGAAGAGTGTGGGAGCATCAGCCAAGCCAGACCATCATAAAGCAACATGATGGATACACACCAAAATAAATAAATAAAAACACTTTGTCCTCTTTTTTTTCTCCCCTTCTCCACTCTTATGCCTCTTCTCTGATGGATCTGCGAAATGATATAACGAATGAGACTTAAAGAGAGAGCAAGGGAGGGAGGGAGGCCGGCTAGGAGGGATGAAGGCAGGGAGGAAAGAGACAGAGGATATGATTTATTAGGCTCATAAAAATTCTGCGTTTGTTATTCCCTCTCATTTTTATATGTGAAGCTTATTAAAGAGCACACCTGCCAGAGTTCTCTGACAAACATGTGTGGGTGTGTGTATCTGTGCGTGCACGACTTTTGTGCATATGTATGAATTTGCACTGCACACTGTCTGGATGCATACTCTCTGAAGTTTTTCTGTGGTCAGATTCTCATACTTTATGTAGCAGTTTCCCGATCTGCCATTTCACCTTGTATTTTTTTTTTTTTTTAGGTATCACCTGTCCTTCGCACCGTAGCCCCACTTCCCAGAGGGTGTTGAGGACACGCTATAAGATGGTGACCCGCCTGGGTGCTGGCACTGCACACACTCTCCACTACAGCCCCTCTCTGTCCTGGAGAGCTAAGAGGATCCAGTCTGCCAGGTAATATACCATGTCTGCAGTTGCATGTATGCTATTGTGTACAGACACTCATCAGTGTGCATACTAACCAAGACAAATACACATACACCACACTCTACACATGCAGGTCTTGGTGTAATGTGTCTCACAGGCTAATATCCTTCAGCACAGAGCACAGCCCTGTCTATTGTGTCACAGTCATGTGTAGCATGAGTGGAGGGGTTGGAAATTTATGGTGCTCATTTTTACACAGTAGATAACCCAGAGAATAAAACATTTACACCGGTGTGCTCCCCACATTAATTTACACCAGCGGGAATAGGATCTCACCCGGAACAGACACAGAGAGAGGGAGGAATGGGAGGGGGGAGTCTTTTTCTTAATGTCATTACAACCCCCATCTCTCCTTTTTTTCTTTCTTCATTTATCTAACTTTTGCTCCTTCTCACTGTCTCAGTATTCATAGGTCTATCAGTCTTTTTTTTTGTCATTTGAGGTATGAAATCACCAGTGAGGTTTAGTTTTGTTGTAAATACATTACTTGTAAATGAGGTAATGTGGTCTCGGTTAAATTATTTGGTCATCGGACGGGGCACAATATTTGGCTCCATAAGAGAGGATCTTTTTGTGTGATGAGATGGTGTAGAAGATGGGGTCATCACTGAGGGTGGACAGTTAATTAATGTTTACGATGAGGTCATTATTGGGCGACAGATGTAAAGTTAATGTGTTATTCATGGCTTCATTGCCACAAAATAGACACTTAGTTGATTTTTATTATGAGGATTGTTAACCAGGCAATATTACATTTTTTTGGAATGCGGTAGGTATATATGTAGCTAGTCTTTGGTTAAAACATCTCAGAGATTGTTGTGATTGCTTTTAAAGATCTGTTAAATCTGTTTCAACACCCTTGAAACTGGCTGTGTTATGACTAAGATGCACACATGACGTGAGATACCCTCAGAAAATGAACCCGTGTTACCAGAATACACAGGACTGAGTGCAGCACATGGTTGCATGTGCAGGTGTGTTTTGTCTTCATCCTGGGCATCTACAGTGTGTCTGCAGATGTTGAATATCCTTTCTTTTCACACACACACACACACACACACACAAATTTGTTCATGCATAAGCACACATATTGTGCATGCAAACAAAAATGATGACAGTTTGATTATGGTTACACTTGGCAATAATAGTGAGAATTATTACATTTTCAAGACTGATTAAATTGTGTTTTTTTTTGTTTTTCTGTATATTTAGACAACACTTAATTTTTTGTGTATATGCACATTTGTGAGTCTAAATGTGCATTTGTGTTTGTTTGTGTGTGTGTGTGTGTGTGCGGGTGGGGGGGTGTGGGGGTTCATTTGTGTAATTCAGATTTGGTGAGACAGAGGGGCCTGAGCGGTGACTGGACTCAGCCTCTAGTGACTTATTACTATTCATTTAGCTGCTGCAGTAAATATTGATTCATCAAGGGATTTTCAATTTGAGCCCCACGACATCTTGTGAAATATCACCAAGTGTGTAGAAGTGAGGGGAGATAGGGAGGGGGACAGGTTGAGTCCCCAGAGAGAGTGGACCCCCCCTCCTCCTCAGAACCCCTCTCCCACATGCTTACTTATCTATTTGTCTCCAAAAGCCCACCACTTTTTTGTTTTATCAGTTTTAACCTGTTTAGTGTAGGATGAGCTCATATTCTCCCCTATTAACTGCTGAGTGAGGCATTTCATCTTTGGCCCATCAGACCCAGAGTTTCCTTTCCCCATCTGTCCTCATCCTTATCTCTCTTGCCTGCCCATACCTAAACCACTTTCTACTGATGAACTCCCTCATTTATTTGTCTCTCAGTCCCATGCATCTTAGGGCCCTTTTCTGCTGCAACGGTACCAAACCTTTTGGCACTTCTGTGGCACTAACAAAAACTGGAACCTTGCCAAGGGTCCAGTTCCAATAGATTTTTTTTTTTGGTCCCTGCTCTTAATGTGGGACTCACAAGAACCAACAGGACACTGGGGCAAGGAGATAAAATGATTGTTGAAACTGTTAGCAAGATCAGCGCTGTCAAAATCATTGCTGGCATTTCTAGCATTGCGTTTGACCTTGTTGAGCACCTTCTAGGGTTGCTTTTCATCACCCTGAGAAGCTTTAATGAGCTTGATGTACTGTCTTTGCTTACTCATTTATATAGTCTGTCAGCTTGTTTCTGTGTGTGTATATATTCTTACATATTTTTTTACATGCTTTGAAAACCTTCCCCATGGTTTGGCTTTCTTATTGTTGCACTTTGGTCCAAAGCAGCGGCTCCTGTAAATTTCAGAGGGCTCACCTCTATTTTTAAATTATTTTTTAAAATTGTCACAAATAACCTTATTAGTGTTTTCATGATTGTTTTCTGGTACTGCTTAGAATACTGCCCTTGTTCGTCTAAGGTGTCCTCCAGATCATCATACCTCAGTTTTCCGATTGCGTTTGGCACATTTATTCTTTGTTAAAATTCCTCTGACGTATCCGTACCATCGCTTTTCTTGATCATCTGTGGTATTTTGAATTGACAATATTGTGGTCAACTGCTAAACTTATTCAATCATTGCAGACAGCAGCCAAATAAGACAATAGGTGTTCTGGATACACAAGTTACAATCAGATGGAGGCGTGATCAATGCTGAGTAAAATTATATTTGCATTTATTTTTCACTACACTACAACCACTGCTTTCGGTCGAGGTTACTTGAAACACAAACCATAGCTAGAATCAGACCTAATAAAAGTTCCTGTTTGTTCCCATTTTTAGCTAGGTCATGTTTCTTGTACAGTGGTAAAGGGCCTTTGGGATCTTAGGCAAAGACTCTAGATCTCGTCTCACATGATAGGCCAGAGGCTTCTAACTTTTTTTTTCTCTCTCCCCAGGGGTTTGACCCATCAGACCTGTAGGGCAAAAACAGGCCCAAGCAGTATTTTTTATTTCAGTTCATTTTATTGGATATGGTATTTTTCAAGGGAGCCCATTTTGACCCCCCAGTTGGGCTCTAACCCCCATGTTAGCTAAGGATAAATCTTACTCAACCCTTACAGAACAAGCTGAGTTGCCACCATTTTAGTTCTATTTGCAGAGCAGTTGACAGTGTTTAAAAGGACAAATGACCTAACATGTTTTGCCTTTAGATTCACTGCATTTCATTATCTGCCCAACTAATTGTTTAATTGTTTGCACAGTTTCGCCTTTAACTAACCACACTATCTAGCTAAACCCTCTCACCCTGCTGTTCCCAAAGTTTCCCCTGCTCCCAGACCCAGAGGAAGTGAGATGATCCATACCCAGCATGCCATGCGCTTCCATGGTGTCAGCGGTAATGGGCATCATTGGTGATTGAGTGCTGGTGGGGGGGTGGGGGTCTGGGGAGGAGGGGAAATCGGCTGCAGTATTTCAGCCGCCGCCACCAGAAAATAGATATAATCTCAACATTAACTCCATTAATAGTAGCAGGAGTTGAATTAAGAAAGCCGTAAAGCATGCACGCTCAAGGATAAATTACAGCTCGGCCTTCCCTTCATCTTTCTGTCACACCCTCCCTCTTTTTTCTCTTCCCCCTCCCTTCTTTATTTTTTCTGTATCCCTGTGTTCTCTTCCTTTTCTCTTCTTTGTGTTCTCTCTCTGTAATTTTTCAGATTAATCTCAACTGGTTTCTGTCTCCCGCCTACATATAAAAAAAGTGTGAATCTCCTCAAAGTGACTGTGTTTGTCTGGTTGTCTGTCTGGGTATCTAATTGTTATCCTAATTACAAATCTTCCACTTCCCTCCTTGTTTTTCTCTCACTTCTCTGGTGGAGATGTTATAGCCCCCTAAATGCAGGACACCTTGACTCCAAATAAGTTTGCTATTTTTGAGTGTACATATCTGTGCACACAAAGACAGACACAACATACACTCAAATACACACACACACACACACACACACACACACACATTCCTTCATCTTGTTTAGTGCTCCTGTATTGATCAGTACAGGATGTAAGAGACTGGGCAATAAAGTGAAGCAGTGCTCTCTCTTCTTTATTTCTGTCTTCTTTACCCATTTTCACTCCTCCATTCATCCCTTCTTATACAGCAGTCCATTCATGTACTCTTTACTTATCACGAGTCATCTCACTGTCACCTACATGGTGTTCCCCTTTTGCTGCCTCTCACACATGATCCTTATTGTTCACAAATACCCTCAAGAATGCCTTGTCCACTCTTAATGTTGCTATCTGCCTTAAAAGAAGATTTTGTTCATTACACCCAGGTCCCTTTAAGTTGGATTTGATAGTATTGTGATGCATAATGACAGTGCTTAGATTCGCTCTAAGTGCACTGCCTAAAGCAGAGCAGCAGTCTTCAGTGTTGGAATTAGCCAGATGACTGTTTTTTGCTGTGCTCTGTTTCAAGGGTAACTGTTTCCCAATATGAGCTTACTAATGCTTGGGTTGCAGACAAATAGACAAGGGCAGCATTATTCTGAGCAGCCGCGCGACCCTCCAAATTCTTCCCTGTCACCAAAACAAAAGTCGGATCATTCATCAACTGCGCTAGTAGTGCTGAATTGCTCTCTCCTTCATCTGTGCATCGCATGGTCAGAGCAATGCATGCACGTGCATGCAAACACACACATACACACACTTGCGTGTGCACATAGACACATGTATGTGTGCAGACTACTCACAAGGGAGTTACTATATACCCTTTCTCCATCCTCCATCTCTTCCTTTTTCCCTCTCTTTTTTACCATTCTCTGTGGAATTAATATACTCTTATTCTAACCTTTAGTCATTCTCTTTCCCTCACTCGACATATACATTTACCTCACTCTGAATCTCAGTTCTGCAAATACACTGTGCTTTGTTGGTCCAGTTAAAAAAATCACCTTGGCGTTTTGAGATGATAAGTGTGAGGACATGTCCCCCAGGCCTCAATGAAGACGAAAGGTAGTGGTATATCTGTGCAATGTGCAACTTTGAGGGCTCCTCCCTTAAAGAAGCCAGCTGTCCCGCAGTGCAGGATTTGTGTGGTGCACGGGCCTGGAGGATCTCTGATAAAGGATATCCCCCTGGAGGTCAAGGGCGTCATGGGGAACATGTCAAGGAGAAAGTGAAGATAGAGGAAAGCCGCTCTTCTCCAGTCTCCTCTAAATGATTTTACTGCTGTCTGATTGTGTTGCACATAGTATGACTCTCAGATTCCCTGTTGCTGTTCCTTCTTCCCGCCTCCTCCTCTCTCATTAGCAGGCAGATTTCCTCTTTGGTGTTGCATAGGCAATCTGCTCCCACCGAGACTGTTGTTCACTAATGGTGTTGTGCCTGTGGGTGGAACTCATTCACACAACTGTATGTCTCACATTAGCACAATCATTTGAGCGTGTGTGCTCATCTGTGCAAGCACATATGATCACACACAGTTTGTCGTAGACTTTAATTTATGCACAGATTGGTGCTACAGCCTCGCGTATCCACCCACCAAACACTGACGAGCTCATTCCCACAGGTTAAGATACTTGGATACTACCTGTCCCACTGCTACACCCCATCACCCCCCTGCCTGTGGCCCTGTGTCAGGGTCAACTGCTGTCTGTGTTAACTGTTCATGTCATATCCCCATTAACCTCCATTGTGGATCCCCAGGCCGCCTGGTCCCTGTTAAAGCCTCCCCGGGTGGCAGTGAGCGTTCCAACATTAGCCTCCATTACAGCTCCCCTGGCTGCAGTTGCCCTGTGTAGGGCAGCCACTGATCTTGTATCTGTAAAACTGACTGTCTCTAGTGTTGAGTTATGGCACACAGTCAGGAGGACTGTGTATGTGATAGCCAGTGATGGCTGATATTTGCTCTGTTTTTTCTTGTTTTCAGCACTACAAAACCGCTCCACTGCTGCATGTAAGTGTGTGTGTGTGTGTGTGTGTGTGAGTTGTTTTGTGCGCGGGTGTGCAGTGTGTGTTTGGGGTAACCCTCTCTTTCTCTATAATGGGAGGCATGAACTCTCGCTCTAAACCCATTTCCAGCCCATCTGAAATACGGCAGCAAATTACCTCCAGCGGCGCCCTGCACACCAGCCCCAATCCGCCCCAAATAGAAGTGACAGGACAGCACAATTTATCGCCATAACCCCTGTACTCCTCCACCCGCCTCTACCCCCCTCCGCCCCCTACCCTCCCACATCCTATACACACCATGAACTCACACTTACCGCACCCACAGTCCCGCACACATTCTCCAGCCAAGTGAGTGACTTCTGGATGTTGTTTTCTGAGCATATGTGTGTAGATGCCTGTGTTTGTGTGTACTGGAGGTATTGTAGTATGGTAGTGTGTTATGATCCTGTGTGTGTAGATGCGTGTGTGTGTGTGTGTGTGTGTGTGTGTGTGTGTGTGTGTGTGTGTGTGTGTGTGTGTGTGTGCCGACGCTCTCTACACTCCAATGTTGGGGCCAACCTCCTGCTCTGGCCCCCTGCCCTGCCTATTATCTCATTGATTTCCTCCTCTCCTCTTTTCAATTCTCTCCATTTCCACACTGCCGTCCTTTCCATTAGAGGAGCAATTTAACAGAGTGCTGTGACATGGGAGGGAGGGAGGGAGGGAGGGAAGGATGGGGGGGTCTGGAGGATGGGAAACATAAAGTGAGGAGAGAAGAGGAGATATAGTGGAAGAGTTGGATGGAAGACAGGCACAGGAGGAATGGTGCTGAGAAAGGAATGAGCCAGTTCTTACGACTAGAATCATTCTAACTCACAGTGTGGTATTCATATTCAGAGGAATGACTGTAAGTTTCAACACATAGTTTGCGAATGAATCATATATGTATTTTACCATCTTTTATATTAATAACCTCCGTGTTAACCCCCTACCAAGGGATGTGATGGTCAATAGTAGATGTCACATAAAAGTGGTATACCTCATCTGAAAGCTGGGAACCTGAAGATTCATTTAAGATGCAGCTCAGCACTGTGTGTCAAGTTATCACAGCAATAAATTAGGCACCTGTTTACTTTTTTATTTAGACTGTATAGGGGTTAGAACATTATGATGGGAAGATATGATAGCCATTCCTATGCTCAATTATATGTCATAAGTTGTTGCAGCAATTTTTGGGCTGATACCACTCGGTGACACGATTGGGAGGGGAGTAAATTTTTGACCACTCGAGAGTTTGTTAAAAAAAAAAAAAAAAAAAAAAAAAAAAAACAGCAGGAATCCCACCAAAATACCACACTGAGACATCAAGACCTTGAGCAACACCATAGAAGAATTTGTGCTGTGTTTTTCCCATAGGGCCATAGGGTTGTCATATCACAGCACTGTCTCTAGTTTGTGGTTGTAAAGTTTCATGAGGCTGTGATTATCCCAGAGGCCACAAGAGGTCATTTTATTCAGTGATGCCAAGTTTCAAAAAGTGATGTTACTACAATGAAATGGCTAACAGCATCACATATAAATAAAATCGGGCTTGTTGAATCTGCAAGAGTCTCAGCTTTCCAGTCAAACCCAATTTATGCAGGTCCAAGACTGTTTAGGTCCCAGTGTGCAGAAAGGCAAAATAGGTGAAAAAAACACATTTGTACTGCATGCAAACAGCTGCATGGTTTTTGCTCCAAATTGGATTGGATTAGCATCAGGTGGGCATGTCTGAAAAGGGAAAACCTGTGGGTACACATAGAACCCATTTTCATTCAGATAAAAAAACGGCATGTTTGCAGGGCCCACTAGCGGGCCATCTGAATGTTAAGGATTTAAGTTCTATCTTAGCCCGCCCTCATTTCATCTCTCTCTCTCTATCTCTCCCTCTCTTCCATTCTTCGTCAGGACTTTGCTCCAAAGCCGTATGAGGGCTCCCCAGGAAAGACACATGCCACCCCAGCACTGGAGAGGGAAGAGAAGCATGCGCTGGATTGGTGGGTCCTTGTACAGGGTGTCAGCCAATAAGCTATCCCGCACCGTGGCAACCAGCATGTCAATCAACCGAACAGGTACACTGACTGTTGCTGTATTGGGCATGAAAAGCCAGTCTTGGGGTTACAATATGTTTGGAGATTTTAGATTACTTCTTTGTGGTAACTAGTAATTCAAGAAGTAAACATGTTTTTACTTTATTATTGATCCCAATCGATTTGTTGATGCAAAAATGAATGACTGAACAAGCAAACAAAGGAATTAACAAATAAATGAATAAATAAATTTTAAAAAAATTAAAAACGCTAACCACAGAGACAAAGTTAGCCATAATATTATGTCAGTTTCCTCACTGTTTTTAAAGTCTGTCTGTCATTCCTGTTATTACCCTGCAAACTTAACTTAGCTGTGACAAAAACAAGTGCAGATTTCTTGTACTCCCATCTCTCTTTTGTGTGTGCTAAGTTCTTTTTGAATATGTATATAATATAAGAGAATTCTGAAACTGTGAAAATTCACAGTTAAGATGTGACAACAGATGTGATAACTAGAAGAGTGCACTCAGTAGGGTGCAGACCTTTGCCAGGGGTATCTCTCCTTTTCCAGATTATAGGCAGCCAATTGTGTTGTCAAACGCTTTTCAAATGACAATTTAAATTACTGCACTCAAATATTATACAGTATAGTGTAAAAATATGCTGTAAAACTCCCAAAGCATCTCGAGTTTAATGTTTTCTTTTTCTCTATGTATTTGTTTTACTTTATTGCATCCACCTTCAGTCTAAATCCTTTCCTTTCTCTGTATGTGAGCCCTGCCTTGCTTCAGTTTTACTTTATTATACACATTATACCACTGGTTAGGAACCTATGGCTTATGAGTCCTTTTTGGCTGCAGAAGTCATATGACTTTCAGAAACTGTGTTTCAAAAAGAGCACAAATATAAATATCAAAATTAATACTACTAAGGTCTCTCTCTCTCACACTCTTTCGCTCTCTCACTCACTCACTCACTCACTCACTCACTCACTCACTCACTCTCTCTCTCACACACAGACACACACCCACACACACACACATTATACACATACACAGTGCTTACATTCGCCTCAGGCACTTTTACAGTGTTTTTCTCCTGTGTGTGTGCTCTGACTTTCTCCATCAGCAGTGTGTTTTATAAACCGTTTTATATCTGTGTAGTTGCTGCATATGTAATGCAACCAGTGTAGGTGGTGCACCTTTCTTTAATGCATGCGTATCAAAGCTGACCAGCTGATAGAATGGAGATGTGCAACTCTATTGGGTGACAGCAAATACCAGATCTGCCTCCTTGGCCTGTGCGTTATTAAGCATGTTTTCTAGTTGCTATCTAAAATTGGGGGAGAAAAAAAAAACACAATTTTAACTGGCATAATTTTAAATAGATACTTATCAACAATAAACAGACTTGATTTGGTCAAAAAGTTTGATAGAGAACATGGACAGGTATAAATGAGCAAGTCTGGGCCCGTATTGCCCTGTCTTTGCCAGTTGACGCCCACAGCCACTTGCTGTTAGTGCCACATTAAAGAGAAGAACATGTGAGGGGCCATAGGGTTCCACACACTTAAAGACTAAGTTGGTATATTCAGAACATGGATTGTAAGTACAGAGCAGTGAGTAAGTGTGAGCTATCAGGTGATACAGCAGTGTTTATTCATGTTTGTGGCTGTAGCCCTGTCCAAAAGCACTGTAATAGACTAGGGGAGCCGGCTGGATTTGCCATCTGAAATAATAAAGTTGTCATCTGTCAGAGAACCAAGGGGGAGGGCCTGCAGGACTGGACGACGCAGATTAAAGCCTGGATCAGCCTCTACCTCTCTCCTTCATGCCTCTCTCTTCCTCTGTCTCTCTCTCTCTCTCTCTCTCTCTCTCTCACACACACACATACACACACAATATATACACATTCTCAAACAACTAAACCTGTGGGTGAAATTGAAGAGCTCCGTTCTGTTGAACTCGTGACCAGCATCCCAATACACATACATGCATTCAAGCACACTCCAAAAACACCTCAAGTATCCTGCAACAGGAGCTGTGATTCCACATCTCCTCAGCAAGCTTAGATTCATCTTTACATTTGTTCTTGGTCCGGTGCCACAAGCCTGTAATCCTGCTCTGCTTAAATCATACCGGAGCATACACTTGATGAGGAGTGTATGCCTTACAGCCAGAAATGTTCCAAAATTAGAGGCCTGGACAAGATCACATGCCATCTTCAACCCCACCCTTCTCTTCTCTTTTCTCTTCTCTTTTCTCCTCTTTTCTCTTCTCCTCTCCTCTTTTCTTCTCTTCTCTTTTCTTCTCTTCTCTTCTCTCTTCTTTCTTCTCTCTTCCTCTCCTCTCCTCTCCTCTCCTCTCCTCCATGCTCCCCTGTCCTCCAGCAGCCCCCAGGCCCCACAAACATCCCGGCTCCTATTCCTCTTGTGTTTGGCGAGTGCGTTGGGTACATAGTGTTTATGATGTTCTCAGACAGTGCTGCATGTCACGTTTGGATTTGGCACCAATGTGTCAAACCACCACACTATAAATAACCAGACAGATATCAAGTTGTTACAGCATCTGGGTGGGCAGTGGGCACACACGCAGCTTGAATTCTAGTTCATCTGCTGTGAATAGTTAAAGATTTACCAAATAAGATTTATGTAAAGTAACACCCCCTGCAGGTGCAAGATGAATACCAACTCTAAATCAAAAGAAAGACAAAACCTGCCTCCACCCCCTTTCCAAATAGCACTGCATACATGCACTATCACTGTGGTAGCTTCTTATACTCCATTAGGAATAGTGTATGCAGTACATAGGACCTGCTGAAATAACTCATGGCCATGTAATGTTGTATTAATTGTATCATAATTTGACATGAGACATGCTACAAAATACAGCACAGCACTAAAAGTGAAACAGTAATAGTTGAAGATCTGCTGGTTTGCTATCTCGGACTTGTGAGCTGTAGATTATTACTACCAAGATTCATAATTTTTTGCTATGGTACATCAGTACAGTCCATGTCAGTTAATCATGCATGTGTGTAAGCTGGGCCTTTGTCAAATGGCCATTGCCTAGTTGCATGAAGCATCTTTGTAAAATATTTGCCTTAGCAGTTTGCAGTTTGCTTAGATGCTTAGATGTGTTGCACAAATTGCAACACATCTATGCAACACAAATTGCAACACAGCTATGTAGTTAGAAAATATGCCTAAGTAAATAAGGTTTAATACTGAAGTGCATCTTAGTGCAGAAAGGAAATTCCTAAAGTCTGTTATCCATTGCATAAAGATCCTTAGTGGTGGAAATAAGGAAGAATACTTCAGGTACCTTGAACAGTTACTTAGCTTGTCCAAAACACAAACCATTGTAGAGTTTTGCCATGGTTCACACTGTGTGTGAACTGCTGCTGTTATTGGGATACAGTAAAGACTATCTGGAAAACATGGACTTCAGCTCTAGCCCACATAATGAATGATGGCCTCTAACACTGATTGTTTTTAACCAGAAAATGTTTATAAACCAAGTAAGACATAGCTAATCAAGCTGTTAATTTAGCTACATCAGCAATGTTGCAACACAGGTCAATTGAGAATAGAGCAGTAACACGCCACTGAAAAAATGGTAGCCACGTTGTAGCTACCTTTATATCTATTTGCAGCCCTGCCAGAGCTGATGCTTTATGCAACAGGGCACAAGTGAATATCCTAAATTTAGTTGAGTTATCTATGATAGCTGATGCGCAATAACATTACATGCTGTGTTAGGTAACTCTGCTCTGCATGAATACAGTTTCAGAATACAAAGTACAACAAAAACAAAGTCTAAATCAACCACATTTACGTCTTTGATTCATAGTGAATTGGTTGGCTTAACTTAGCCACAGACTGCATAACAGAAATAGCTTGTACTGTTGATAGTGTCCTGGCAGTACAGTAGTGCAGCATAGAAATAAATATAATGTTAGCCTAGTAAGGGAATGAATGAACAAACTAAATCCTCATTGCTATGCATAGCAATGAGGATTTAGAAAAGATAGGCCTAGTAGATCTAGTTAGTAGAGCTTGACTGCTTTTTTTCTGATAGCAATTGTCATTATTTAACAAATGTTAAATAATGTTAAGAGTCACAAACTTAGCTTATTTAATTCCTTTTGGTCTTTCTAACGTAGGCTTCCACTCTCAATATCAATACCAATGTGTATTCTTGTCTTCTTTCTTCTGTCAAATGCAATTTAGGAGGCATACTTGAGTCTTTTGGCAGTAGGGCTAGCTGCTCCTCCTCCACCATTTGCATTATGCACCCATCATTGGAGTGGACGGGGCTGATTTAGCCTGGATGTAAGGAGTTATAAAGAAGGAATTTTGTGTGGATCCTAAAACATAGACTCTCCTAAATACATGGAGCAACAATAAAACTCAGTGGGGAATGAGCAGATTAGTTAAGTTTAGCTTAAGTTTAGCAGATTAAGTTTACCTCTCTACTTCATCTTTTGGCCCACTGAGAAAATTGTAGGCTTTACTGAAAATCTTACATCACTGTACGTGTAGTTTTCTCTGTCCTTATTTGTCCCTTTTCTCCATATGTAGGAAGGTGGTTAAGTCCTCAGCAGGTCTCCCTGATGAGTATGCCATCGGGCCGGCCCTCCAACACTCGTCATGTGGCCAGGTAGGCTTTTCAGAGCACCAAACATTCAACTAGGGAAAAATGCTCATGTGCAAGTCATGCAGTAGTTTATTTTCCAAAATTTATAATGATTAAGGCTCATAACATTGAACTGCAGCATTTTGGGTTTAATATTTGTGCATGTCATCACTGTCTCTCCCTCAGAAATTAAAAAATAAAATTTACATATGTTGGATTTCTTTGCCCAAAAGCTCCTTGTGCCATGAGTGCATGCGTTATTAGCATGGGTGGCCCTGGTCAGAGTCAAACCCCTAATTCTGGCAGTGTTGGTACTCAGTCCATTGAGGGATCCAGGACAACAACCTGTTAATGTTTGCTCATGGATTCCTGTGTGTGTGTATGTTTTGTGTTTTCTCCAACCAAAGTCGTGCAGTCCAGCGGAGTCTTGCCATCATCAGACATGCTCGTCAGAAGAAGCAGCAGAAGCAGTACTGCATGTACTACAATCGCTTTGGCAAGTGTAACCGTGGCAGCACCTGTCCCTACATCCATGACCCTGACAAGGTGGCTGTCTGCACCAGGTAATGCTCACACAAGCACATCCCATTATCCATGCTTGCAGACTCAGGGTAATGGCAAGCAGGGTGGCCCTGTGGGTAGAGCAGCTATGTTGTGAACAGAAAAGTCCCAATGTCTTAATATGCAAGCAAATTTGGAACCAATTATGGAATTGTAAACTTCACTTTAATTTTCACAATGGGAGGTTCTGCGAGGTTGGATTAAGTGCTACTGTCTGGTCGTCTACGCATTACCATATGACAGACATGACACGATTCACACAGTAGGCACAATCCTAGAGATTAATTTAGATCAGTTTCTATACATTGGCCATTTTATCTGTATAGCAGTCATGCTGACATTGTGACAGTGCATTGAGGTTTCATTTGATGGTGACTTAGCTGAAGACAGCGAAGCCTCATGATTTACTGAAAAAATTACACATTACGTCCAAGTCTGTAATGCAGAGCTGGTTCAAACAGTTCAGAAAATGAACACCTTTGCATCTTAATTGATTAAGCTCACTGGTGAAACATATTATCCATCTCAAACTATAATGATTCCTCTCTGTACTCGCGTTCTTGAGAACTTCATTCTCTACTCCTTTGGAAAAATGCTCTCCACCAAGACACAAATACCAACTTGGCATTTTTGGATCTGATACACACTAACAGTTTGGACCCAGCATGACAGCTGCAGGGATGATGCAATGGACCGGACTCTTTGGAGATGTGTGGGTGTGGGGTATCCAGGAGAAAATTTGGTCTATTCAGTGGGCTTCTGTTTTGGCTAGACAGAGTTTTGCTGTTCATCAAAACAGCTTCTTCATTACTAATCAAAGGGTAGGGAAATCCCTGAGTTCATCCTCGTGGGAAACTGTGCCTCTTCTGATTTGAGTCTGTCTGGGGACACCTGCTCAGGAGGCACTCGTTTTGGCGCCTTCGAGCAGGGTGACATCACTCCCAGGGAAATCCCCCTCCCCTCTGGCCTTGGTTAAGGGGGTGGGATAAGCAGTGTCCTGGAAAGTGACTGCTCCTTCCTCCCCTTATGCACTTCTTTCTCTAGACTGAGTCAGAGGGGCATGTCCAGGAAACTGTAGAGATAGTGATGAGGTGAGAGCATTGTAAGCAGCAGATGTGCGACATTATAAACCTCCTCCCCAACCTGGTTTTGAGAGGATTGTTCCCTTTTGACATAGATTGTCCCTTTAACTTCTCTCTGAAATGAGCCATCCTCCTCGACCAGAATGGGAATGCCCTGATCCTCAAAACTGTATGTACAGCTTTGGGACTGTTCTGACACAATGTAGTAAAGACAGAAAATCCTCCTCCATCAATTAGTATACCCCAAACCATGTACACATTCATAGCTTTTACTTTCTGAGGCTTCAGTCCATTAATTCCTGCAGGTTTCTGCGCGGGACTTGTAAACAGGCAGACGGGACTTGCCCATTCTCCCATAAGGTGGCCAAGGAAAAGGTAACATTGGAAACACATGTACACACACACACTCACACTCACATGTATCTCTGACAGCATAGTGTTTTATTGGTTTTCTCAGAAGATTAAAGGGGCCAGCGTCGGGGTATGTAGGTGTATGATGATACGCTGTTGGGTGCAGTCATCGTGGATCGTATTCATGTTCTTGGCACATGCCCTGTTTCCGTGAGGGCAGAGTGCAGAAGACATGACCTGATTTGGGGGTTTGGGATTCAGACTGGGGTGGCCAGGGAATGGATGGGAGGGCGGCAGATGGGTGAGTGAGATACTTATGGCTGAATGCTGGGGTGTCGTGTTTGGAACGCACTTTGTCCTGGTTTGCACGTACTGAAAAGAGGAACGCTATGTTCACTTCATACCTATGGATACACACCTTATTAGATCTCAGAGAGCAGCAACAATTCATTAAACCTCAAAAAAGTAATATCTGAACCTATATTTGTGTCAGTGCCTTCACATGTTGCACTCTCATAGTTACTTCACCTTTTAGTTTTACTTTCAGTATTTGTGAGAAGGCCTGATGCATCTAATTTTTGCATGATGCATCTTTTTTTGCTTTGCGTATTTTGTACCATAATGCCATATACTTGTCATAGTATGACACACTTGTGCACACTATTACACTTGTCAGTGTGCTCTCTGTTTTGGAAGCAGGCTCTATTAAGCACCCCAAAACCTACACTTGACTGACTTACAGTAGCAAAAAAGGCTACAGCTTTGGTTTTAAAGTTTTACAGTTAAACTGATAGATAGATAGATAGATAGATAGATAGATAGATAGATAGATAGATAGATAGATAGATAGATACTTTATTCATCCCGAAGGAAATTCACAGGGTAAAGAGAATGATCAGAGGTCTTGGGTCAAAATGAGTCTTTGCCTCTGTTTGGTCCCTGCAACATCAGGTATAGCATTTGGAGGATGATTAGAGGCTTCCTATAGTGTAGATATGGGCATGGCATACTATAACTGACACAGAGAAATTCAGATGCACATTTAACAATGACAATTTCTGGCGCTTTTTGGCATCTGTGTGTGTGTGTGTCTGCAGGAAAGTATCATCTGATGAAGAAAATAGTCTTGCCTGTACAAGGGAAAGTATAGACACTCAAAAGGGAAAGCTGTTGTTTTCTTTTTCCTTTTTTGTTTCGTTGAGACAAACAACCCCAGAACAGGTGCCAAGCCTCTCCCTCCAAAGCGCATGCATATGTGTGCAAACATGCACACACACTCTCACACACACACACACACACACACACACACACACACACACACACACAATGCCCTGCACCTGTGTCAGTTGTCATACTGCGGCCCCTAAGTGCTGAGAGCCCAGCTGTCTGTTTGTAATGCCACCTCTCCAAGAGCCCCACCTGCCCCCACTCATTTCCCCACCCTCCACCGTTCATCCCTGCCTCCCTCCTTGGCTCTCCACCACAGGATACTACTTGAGAAAAACTGCTCCCATTTCGCATGGACCCCTTAAACAGACCTGAATGGGGTCTTGGGGAGTGGAAGAGAGAGGAGGGGTTCAGGGTTAGGGTTAGGGTAGGCAACCAACTAGCCAAAACCGATCTGGGCTGTAGTGTGGATAGGCAAGCCCAAATTCTGCTCCCCCACCCCCCTTCCCCTCACAAATAACTCGAAACCAGAGACCCCAACCTTACTCCCCCAGCACTGCACCCAGGGACCCTCCGCACCCCCCACCCCCCTTACGATTGGCCAAGTCGTAGCGACCATGCACACATCCAGCACATAAACACATCATGATAGCTGGACAAGCTGCAGCCTGGATAAATATTTCTGTAGCAGTTAATTAGGTAGAACTGATCCCATCCCAACTAGATGGACTCCGTCTCACATTCCCCCCCAACTCTCCCACCCCTCCCTGTGCAGCCCTCTCTTCACCTCTCTCTCTGAACCCCTCAGAGGTGTATTTAGAGCAGCCTCCTCTAAGCTCACCCACACGTCAAACAGTAGATACCACCACACTCACATAAACACAGACCCTTGCACACATGCTGTCAAGACACACATTGACTCTCACTCTTCTGCTGTCAACTGCAATTAAAGTCATTTAGCTGCTCGGTGTGTGACAGATTGCCTGGCAGACGGGACACATCTGAATTATTGTACACGTTGGCCCATGTGTGCCCATTGGTGGTGTTGTCTGTTGACATATTCATGTAATCTTGCCCTTTTATCACTGCATTCTCTGCCAACGCTTTATCTCACTCCATTCCTCCCTCTCTCCCCCTCTCCCTCTCTCTCTCTTTCTCTCTAGATGCCGGTGTGCTCGTACTTCCTGAAGGGAATCTGTAACAACAGTAGCTGTCCTTACAGTCATGTCTATGTGTCTCGCAAAGCTGACGTGTGTCAGGACTTCATCAAGGGCTACTGCCCTCAGGGAGAGAAGGTACCACACTCACACACTCACACACGCACGCACACACACACACACAAACACACATACAGACACGGATGCATACACACACAGTCTTAGGCAGTGCTTCAAATCTCCCAGAGTTTGAATGAGATTGTCTTCATGACTGTATCACTGAACCCCCCTTTTATTCAGCAGCCCCAGATTTGAAGATAGCCGATTGAAAGTCAGAGTTTTGATGATTTGATTGAAATTGTCAAAACTTTGACACGGGCATTCGGTAAAGCCAAAGCTTTAGTCTAATTTGCAGTCTAAATGTTTTTAGTGGTCCACATTCATTATGCAATTCCAGCTTCACACCGATAACTGACTTCACATATTTTGCCTTACTTCATGTGTTAGTGATCATACCTTGTTGTGGCTATATCCACAGCTCAGATATGTTTGGCGTCAATACATTTTTCTCTGCATTGAGGCAATTACTTGATTGTAATATACCCCCCATTAAAACTAATGTTGCATGAGGGGAGTGTTCATCATTTGAACCTGAGATTATATTGTGCAGTATTAACATTTAGCTCCACTGGAGTTTAATTAAGGTAAACAACTGGTTTGGCAACCAGTTTCCACACACACACATACACACACACAGGCAGCAACAGCTGCACAGGGTGGTGGTCCATAGTGGCATTACTCTAGTGACTGAGTGACACTTTGAGGACCTGATGGGTAACGGAGAGCGGCTACACATGACCTTAGACATGCAAGGCCCTCATGCACTGTCCTCACATCCACCTCAAACAGACTCACTTTCTCTCTGCCCTGGCCTTCCTCCCTCTGCCCTGCACCTCCTGTTTATTTTCTCCCCTCTTTCTCTCCCTTTGTTTCCCCTTTGCTATCCCTCGCCTCCTCTCAGTGGTTGTTTGTGAGTGTGAAACAGATGCTTTTTCACACTGTCAGAGCTCATTTAAATAGTGCATGGGGAAATGAGAATATAGAAAACAAAAGGGATATTAATATTTATTCTATTAGCTGAAGTGCTTAGGTCTGTGATTTTGCTGTGTGTGCGTGTCTATGTGTGTGCGTGCACGCATGCACACGCCCGTGCATGTGTGTTTGTGTGTGTGCATGTATGTGTGTGTTTATGGAGCGCTGCACTGTGAGGGTCTGGCGGCTCTATGATGGATAGCAGGCAGTAATTATAGATGGGAAAAGTGCTGAGGATGGCACTATGGGCCAGGCAGGCAGACACTCCAGCAGCTCAGGGGTTAAGTCCGCTCCTCGCCTCCATCCTCCTCCTCCTCTCAGATTTGCTACCATCCTGGCTTTGTCTCACAGTCACTCTCCACCTTACAAGCTCTCTCTGTGCCTTTCTAATCATCCCTTCCCTTTCCTCATTTATTTAATTTAATTTAATTTTATTTTATTTTAATTTATTTTATTTATTCTATTTTTATTGTCTTAATTTCCCTCTTTCACTCTGGTGTTTTTCTCTCAGTGCTTCACATATAGCCGCTGGCTTTGTCCAGTATAAAATCTATAGTTTTCTTTAAAAAAAAAAAAAATAAAGAAAAAAATAAAGAAAAGCAATGTTTTCTCCTTTTTATTTCATTGCTTTTCACCTTTTGTTTTATCATATATGTTTACTCTTGGTACATTATTTGTTACATCTGATGTCAGAGCACTGTCACTGTGAATCTTTTTATGCTTCTGAATATTGCTTTTTCCTAATGTTAATATCCTTACAATTTAGGCTTATTTTATTGCCCCATTCTACTCAGTGAAAGTTGCTCTAGATAAGAGTGTCAGCTAAATACCAGAAATGTAAATGCCTATGGATGTCTCTCTTTTTAATACTATCTAATAATAATAATACTGTCTAATACTGTCTTACATCTCCTATTTCTCTCTCTCTCTCTCTCTCGCTCTCTCTCTCTCTCTCTCTATCTATCTTTCTCTCTCTTTGTCTCTCTCTTTTTATGGCTTCCTCTCTCTTTTGCTTCCTCTCTCTGTCTCTCTCTCTGTAAATGTGCTGACTCCTCCTGGTTTTGGCCCAGCAGAGAGCTCTCTAATAGGCCCCAGAGACATCCTAGCATTCCTTAAATCAAGTGGAAAATTGTTAACTTGGTGTGGGATAAAGATGTTCTGTCCACTTTTGCTTTTTCCTCCCATTTCCCAGTGCGCTCTCTCTCTCTGTCTCTCTCTCACTTTCACTCTGTGTCTTGAGACTTTTTATGAAAATGAGGATGTGTGGGTGGCAGAGGACTTTGCTTTTACAGTCAGTTTTTCCTTTACTTTCTGTATTTCACACGGGTAAAGTGCTTTTGTGGTGTTAACTCCTCATTTCCCATAACATTTGTCTCAGTGCCAGCGCTCTAAGCCACCTGTGGGTGAATAAAAAATTCTGTTTTCAATAACCAATGACAGTTTCTGCTGATGTACCCATGAGAGGAAAGTGTTTAGGTCGGAGCTGATGGCGGTGTGGTCACTAATGATGTTATACACCAAATGCAAAACAATGTAAGTCGTCGCCACCGGTGGCAACCTGTTGCCGCTGTTTTGTTGTGACTTGAAATGGCAATCCTATGAGGTGATACACAGAGACATTTGGTGGTGAGATGATCCTGGGTTGTCTTAGCCTCTGGGGTGCAAGAACATGGGTGTGAGGGTAGTGAAAAGGGCTCTAATGACAGTGGTGGACACAGACAAGGTGTGTAAGGGTTATGTGCTTCATCAGAGCTCAGTCGCCCTGCTAGAGTTAAGGCTGGCTGGCCCTAGTGCAAGTTGACCAAGAGTCCATGCTGTTCCTGGAAATTTGATCTCAAGATCCCCCTCTCCCCACCCAACACACACACACACGCACACACACGCACACACACGTCTTCCAATCCACACTCTATTTCTGGACCAATCTGCTTCCCAGTCCCGCGCTCCTCACCCCTCCACACACATGCACACCCTCTCCCTCCCTCTCTCTCTCTCTCTCTCTCTCTCTCTCCCTCTCTCTCCCCTACACACACACTCCTCACACCCCGCACCCCAGAGTGAATATAATTAGCTTTTCTGACAGGTGGGAGGGATCGGATCTCGTGGAGAATGAAGCTACCAATTTACGCCCATATTACACTGTCATACACACTCTCAATTGCATACACACACATTGAACGCTCATTCTCTCATGCACAATGATCCCAAAATTACTCATTACAATAACCCGTTTACACAGCTTGCGTATGAGAGATTAAAGGAAAGTATGAAACTTTGAAAATATCAGAAGCTGTGATATATAAGGAGCGGACAAAATAACAGAAAATCCTGATGTTATGTAAAGTATCTAATGAGGAGTAGAGCCACCCTTCACAATGGCTTCAGTCCATGTGATGCTTTCATAAAAGTTCTTAGTGAGATATCAGGCCATTCAATGGGAAAATGAAAGGACAGATAGAAGGGTGAGATTATACCAAGACAGAAAGTCTCCATATTTTTATGGTGTAAAGGCGATCAAAATCTACTTTGCTCTGCACTCGAGTGGCCCATGAAGATTCCATGATGCTTAGAGATCTAATGTTTGGGAAGGCTGTAAAAGGTGTTTGACTTTGTCCTGGTGTCTCTAACAATATATTTTAAGCTGTATGTGTGTGCATATTGTCAGCTTGGAATATGGGAATATCATGACCAAGCAATGCTTGCTCTATAGGATACACCTGGCACTGTATAATTGCCTCATATTCCTCAACCCTTATACAACCATGCAGAGCGATCAGTGGACCTTATGACTCCCACAAGATGCTTCTCGCACAATTACAAGTCCACCACCATATTAAGCAGTGGATTGAAGGCACATTTTCTCTCTGTCAGGATGTACCAAAAAGGATGAAAGGACGACTCAATCAAACCATATCATTTTTTTTTCCTGCCGCTCCATGGTCCAGTTTTTGTGTTCCTTATACCAGGTGCATTGCATGCATCTCTCTCGCTGCATCACTGACTATAAGTAGTTTATAAATTACAGTTCTGCAATAAATGCCACTTGTGTGAACTGCATAATTTACATTTGTTTGCTGAAAGTCACAGAGGTTTTGATTTGATTCAGTTCGGTTAAATGCTGTAGTTTTGGATTTACAGATGATTCTACTAAGTCTCCATCTCTCCCTGCCTGTGCGCAAGTTCAAGTTTAATTAAGATACAAACACACTAAGTGTGTTTGTATCTTTTGGTTGTGTCTGTGTCTTTGTATGTATACCTGTTTACTGTCTCAAAGGGCTTACAATGCCCACAAGTCTACAACAAACAGGACAACACTTCCTGACTTAATCTTCATAACAGAACAAAAACATAGCAATAACAGTGAAAACCTTTTTTTTTTTTTTTTTTTTTTTTTTTGACCAGTGCACATGCAGTTAAGCCACTGACTAGCCTCTTTAAAATGCTTTGTGTTGCCTCATGTTGATCGCATACAAAACTGGTGATTGCCTGACCTTTTAAACACAACATATTCCAAAAATGGTTTTCAACTTAATACGCCTTACCTGTTTGGCCTCTCATATATGGCATTAACATAGACATAAGTAAAATCACTTTCTTGGTGTCAGATTTTTTTAATGGAGACCAGAATCTTATCCACCCAGATTACATTTTTGATGTAGTACAACATCTTAAATTCTTCAAGCATGCTGTTCAAATTCAGACGTGTGGTTGTGTTCTATTATTTTCCTCCATCCAACCACCAGTGTAAGAAGAAACACACGCTGGTGTGTCCAGAGTTCTCCAAGACCGGCTCCTGTCCCCGGGGCCCCCGGTGTAAGCTGCAGCACCGCCAGAACTCCAAACGAAGCACCCCCGCAACCCCCACCCCAGCTAAGAAAGGCCGTACCAAGGAGTCCAACAAGAGGTCAGAGCAGAAGATCATGTACAGCAGATTTTATACTTTACTGAAAATGGTATCTCTGCATGCACACTGACATATATTTGGGGTTGAAAAGGATTTCCGTGTCGGCATTGCCTACCTGCTCCAGAGTCACAACCTCACATAAGGTCTCCTTAAGGTTGTGTATTCTGATTGTTTGATTATAGGGGGATATCTGTTGTATTTGAATTCAGGAAGACACATAACACAGAAATATCAAAACGTCAGTGTAAGCTTCGCAGCGTTCTTAACATTCATGCTTTCCATCGTATGTGATTATGAAACGTGCTTAATGCAGAGATCATTTTGAAGACAACCCTCGTTGGATTTTTCTAAATGTCACAAGTAATGTGAATGTGCACAGTTGTAGCTGGCATGTGAAGAGTGCCACACATCTAAGTCTGTTTGACAGATAAAATATCAGTCTTGTTAATTAATGGCTACTCCTGTTTATATCCTTTTCCCAGGCCCCGCCTGTCTGTCATCATACCACCTGAGCAGGCCCCTGGCTCTGAAGCAGTCCCAGGGACACCTACCTCGGATCCCCTGAAACTGCCCTCCTTCATCTCCCTGTCCAGCTCCCCAGAGGAGGCAGATGCACCAGACACACTGCCAGCCAAGACCCTGCAAGTTAAAGGTAAGAACACCAATGAAGGGTATAGCTTAGATAATAAATAGCCCAACAAAGTAGAGCACCTTAGGAAAACACCTGAGATGACCTCCAGCTAACAGACAAAGAAAGCAGAAAACCACTCTGAGACCACCGTAGTGAAGATGAAAAAGTGGAGAAAGTTATCTAGATTGGCCTTTGAAGTACACTTTCCCACTTAAGAGGACTAATCATGCTTTACTTGGTGAAAAATTGCTGACTATCCAATGTATATTGACGACAGATTTGAGGGAGGGAGCCATGCTTTATGAAGGCTAGTGAATGCCATAGGATAATTCCTCAGTGAAAGAGAGGGGGATTGAGGGTTTCTATATAGGTGTCTGAGCTGGAGACAGATAATGATGATTGGAGCAGGGCTGTAGAGCATTTGTGATAATGCTTAGAGGAGGTGTAATAATGCTTAGGGGACAGAGGTAATAATATTTAGGTTTTGGGCTGGAGGGAGGCACAGCTGAGCTTTCTGTTGACAGACTTGACAGATAGGATTAGGAGGGCGGCTGCTTCCTCCTCCCCCTCTCACCAGGCCCTACTGCCCACCTGCCCCTGCCTGCTGGACACACACACGCACGCACACATACACACACACACATACTCATACTGTGACACATTTAATCCTTTATAAATACAACGCACACTTTCAGCCTACCTTATCATATAGTGTGTTGCTGAACAGTGATCTGATTTTTTTTCATCCTCCATTTGTATCATTTGTTTGTCCTAATTTTATTATATATTTACAGCCATGCTTCATCTAAAGTTACCTTGTTTTACATAAGACATTTAATGCTATGTTGATTGCTGCTCAGTTGCTGTAACTGTAAACAGATTAGTACCTAGTAAGTATTTACTAAGTAAGTACATCTGTGCATAAAGATAGCTTGTACTATGCACAGAAACACATCATTCATTGTAATTTGGATTTTCCTCGTTCATTTTAATTCTCATTCTTTTGAAACCCCTCCCTCCTTAGTTTTTATATTTAGTCTCCCCTGCTTGGAAACAAGCAGGACCTCTGACCTGACCTGACCCCCACCCGACACACACACACACACACACACACACACACAGCCGGAATTCCTAATGCATCTATTAAGGCATTAAGTGTGTTTGTATCTTTTGGTTTTGTCTGTGTCTTTGTATGTTTTTTTTTTTTTTTTTTTTTTTTTTTTTTTTTCTGTGTGTGTTCATGGACACAAATGTGCATGCTTGTGTGCGTGTGCATGTGTATGTGTGTGCATGTGTGCGTGTGTGTGTGCATTTATACAACTGTGCATGGCTATGTGGATAGTTGTGTGGCTCATTTCCAGAAATAAAATCTAAGCTTTGATGCCCAGCAGCAGGTCGGCATAGGGCACCTGGGCATAGAGGAATCGCTTTTATTATTTTGGTCTAGTTACAGCACATGTAACACACATGTATGCCCATACATACACAGTGGTTTCCTCGTCCCTTCACCCACGTTGTCCTTTTGCTTTGTGCACTTAAGTATTACTAATGGCACCTTGTTTCTCCCTAACACACCCCACACACCCATGCCTCATTAAGGGTGGAACACCGCCAAACAAGCTCCTCTTCGCTTTGCATAAATTAGCCCAGACGCAATGTATCACTGCCAGAGTGCAACCTTACACACACAACACATACATAAACACATGCACGCACACACACACATTTCCATCCATCCCTGTTGTCCCATTCACTTCCTCATTTACTCATCAGCTGAGATGCCATCACTCAGCATTTCAACAAGACAGGGATCCAGATTCAAATGTTTCAACATAGATCAGAGTCAGTTACACATGAGCGAATGCCTTCACACGTACACACACATACACACACACACACACACTCAGGCACACCTTGTCATGTTAAAACACCCCCGTAGCTGCCTCACCATCTCTTTGTCATTTTATTTCTGTCACTGTGCCTCTCTTTCATTTTAATATACTACTTTTTCTGTCTGTCCTTTACAGAGAAAAAGCTGCAGATCAAGCCACGGCTTTAGAACCACAAAGTCCCACACCGGGGGCTAAAAAGCTAGAGGCACCTGGACACTTCTGAAGAACTAGGAAGATCGGTCTCTTTCCTGAGTGATTTCTGAGTGCTATGTTCATCCCAGCAGTTATCTCTGCCCCTTTTCTCTGAATTATTTAACTCAGGGCCTGAAGATATCTCTTCTACGTGTAGAAGTTCATTTTACATATCTGCTTGGATGTTTACAATACAGCTTTTATCAGTCAATGTTTTGTAAAAATTTGATTAAAACAAATAAAATCTTAACTGTTGCTGCGTAAGTCCCTTTTAACAGACTCTTTTTGGCCCCTCAGACAAGTAAGGGAAGGGTTCGGTGGTGTGTTTATAGGCTATTAGTGTGTTTCTGTTTTGGTGTGGTGGTATCATTGTGTGCATGCGAGTACTACTGAGTCCCAAGGGACAGACACTTTCATCTGGAGGGTGATGACAGGGCCAGCAGTGCCCCTTGGTTTTAGTCGTGGAGGCGGCGCACATGACCACGCGGTGACATCAGCCTCACTAAGCTGTGTGTGTAAGAGCATGTGCGTGCGTGACTGAATGCAAGCACACAGCAATTTGCTTTTCTTATGCTTTGAAGCAGAGGTGTTAAAACTATCACACCGTTTAGGCTTTACCTCCAGTCTGCCCCAGTCCTCCCCTTGCCTTGATTTCTCACCGGCTGGGTAACGTAATTAATGTGTGGCAGCGGAGAGTGGCACAGATAGGATGTTGGGACATGCAATCCATCCATTACTTTGCCAAGCATAGCCCCCCGATATTAAAACTATTAATACACCATGTGTGTACATTTGAGTTTGTGTGGGTGGGTGTGTGTGAGAGAGTGTGGCCTCTGATATTTAGACCATTAATATGCTATTTAACCGAGGCATCGTCACGGTGACAAACAAGCTGCTCGACACCCTGGGGAGCATGTTCACTCAGCGGTGCTCACAGGAACACGACAAACTGATACACAGCGAGGAGCTCTCTCTCTCTCACACACACACACACACACACAGACACACACACACACACACACTCAGAGACCTGTCACCGTGTTAACAAGATAAGAATCCACAGCAGAGGATGGAGAAACAGTGTGTGTGTGTGCGTTCTTCACACCTGAAAGGGGCAGTTTGTGTGTGCATCCTAAAGCAGCTCATCTGAAACAGAGGAGTGTTCATTTGGTTGAAGATTTTGCATCATCCTTGCGCAATTTGGAAACTTAACTTTGGTGCATATAGGGTGCACTCTGCCTTACATCATGTTGAATATGGTGTGGTATGGGATGTGTGTGTGTGTGTATGTATGTGCGGGTGGGTGGTAGGTTGAGTGTAAATGTGCGGGTGTGTGTAACTATTCAACTTGGTTCTCCGTGATCTATTGACAGCAGCGAGAGAGATGGAGAGCTAGACATGTTTCTCAGAAAGGTAGGAGACAGGGAGCTATCACTCTTCTCTTCTCACCACTTTTTTTCCCTCCTCCTCACCCACATTCCTTCTCTCGTGCGCTGAAGACGTAAGTGCCTTAGACAGATGTCTGCTGCCTCTTGTCTAAAACCCTCAACGCGAGCTGCTGAGCTCGGCAAACTCTAATTAAGATCAATATTTCAATTTTTAGTAAAAGCGCACAAGACAGAAGACAGAGAGAAATCATCTGTCTATGGAGACTTGGGAAGACGAAAAGAAAGGTCAACTGTGATTCTTCACTCTGTGTGTGTGTGTGAGTGAGAGTGTGTGTGTGTGTGTGTGTGAGAGAGAGAGAGAGACTTGATAAGAAGTGTTTTGTGTAAGCATATCCTTGGGCATGTGCATGTGTCCATGTGTTCTTTTCTTAAAGAAGAGGCATAAACACAAACTATTCCCATGGCCTCCATCAATAAAGAGCACATTTTTCTCTGAATTGTAATTCATTAGTTTTGCACACACACACACACACACACACACACACACACACACACACACACACACACACACACACACACACACACACAGCATGTTCTTTCCTGATTTATGAACAAAGAACTCTGATACAGATGTAGGTAAACATGACTTCTATGTAAGCGAGGCCTACTACATGCGGTGAAATTCCTGATTTTTCAGGTAAGCCGAGCTGTTAACTTCACTGTGTGTGCACATGCGTGTGTGTCATATCCCTGAACAATTAAAGCTGATTCCTCCAGAGCAGCATTAGTGACTTAAAAGCGGTGACAAAACCTCCGGGTCTCAGATAACCTTCAGCCACCTCCTAGAGCCAGAGGAGGGCTTTGGTTTGGATGGGCGCTCCCTTGGCTCAAAGCTCGCCTTGTGCCCAGCTCAAAGCCCGCTGTCGATCTCCACCTTGCTGATGTCCACTTTGCTTAAATCGGTAGAACTGCACCAGCAGCGAACTCCCAATATGCAAAAGCACAATGAAAACCCTGACTTCAAAAATTTATGTCTCAAGCCCTCGGCCACAGACACTCCCCTTTCCCTGACAATGAATGGACCACAGCAGATCTTCTTAAATGTGGCATTTCAATGCATACTGCTTAGCTTGGCGTTTGCGGGCCTGCTCCTGCTTATTTGATAAAAAACCCCTCCTAATGACTTAGCGCACCTAAACTTAAAATACCTTGATATGATTTCCGTCCCCTCGTCTCACACTCTTCTTTTCATCCTCGCCAGCAGATTTGAGCCAAGGAGGGCGCGTATTTCATGGGCAGCTCGGACTGGAAGTTAAGCTCAGCGCTGTGCAAGATTTTGCTGTTCACATATGACCAAGTTAAACTTACTGCCACCTGTTTTTCATAAAGATAGGCACTATTTCTCGGATATATCTCACACCTATCATTTGTTCGTTTGATGGGACACTAGGGGCCCCAAGTGCAGCCTCTGCGTAAAAAGGCTAAATGGGTCAGGCGCAACAGAGTCCTGGTATCCATCTGCCTGAAGTCCCGCTCCCAAGATGCTTATCACTGGTATCGACATCCTGCTCAGCCTTCCGCTTTGATTTGCTTTGCCCGGCATATCTCTCTGGAAAAAGACATATGGGTCCAGAATGGAGGTACACGTGGCGCACGGGGCTTAATTATACGTCGATCCGCGGAGATGAGTTGGGATGCAATTTGTGGTTAATTGCGAATGAAAACCCCGCAGACCACCACAAGGAATAGACCATCATAATTAACCCACGCGCACCCATCGTGTGGCCTACAGCCCCACGGAAATGCGGATTGATTTTTTTGGGTGGAGGGGCGCGTGGCCTTAAATCAGTCACTGATTGACAGAGTAGTGGCTGGGGTGGCCAGTGGTCTAAGAGACATCCTGAAAATCTCCCAAAAAGACCATCTTGGCCTACTCTGCAGAATAACTGCAAAGTACTTTTTGATATTGTTTGGGTATTTTGAAAATAGGACAATTACGATAAAAACTTGATGCATAGTACACTGTATTAATCATTTATTATAAAAATTGGTGTTCACGTAGGCCTATCCTCTTTTTCATCATAGTAAGTCTTTGTTAAGTTGCCTCGGGTCACGTGAGAGCATTTATTATTATTATTATTATTATTATTATTATTGTTGTTGTTGTTGTTGTTGTTGTTGTTGGTTGTGGTGATGGTGGTGTTCCTGCACCACATAAGCCAAATGTAAACGTATGATTTTATGATGATATCACAGAAAAACTAACTCCCTCTGTGTGTATAATAATGATACCATTGGGAGAAAAAACAGTATAAGGCACTGTAAATTCATTTTTGAGTGACCATACCATAAAGTGTGGTGTAAACTCATTAAGTAACAATGTTCCTTGAGAGCTGCCATAGCCTATATATGTAAAATCTAAATAGAGTACAAATGAGAGCAGCTCCACCACATAACTTACGTAACGTGGTTTTCAAACGGTGAAGAGAAGTTTACCCAATTCCGAGTAAATATTTTTCTGTGGAAAAACTAGCGGGGCGATCACCTTACACTCTCGTTTAGTCCGTGCAGTTGCCTCTGCTCCGTCACTAGAGGGGGGATCTGCTGCACCTGTTCTCCCTTCCCCCCTTCGGCTGCGCTCGGCTCTGTTCGGCTCTGCTCGGCCCCGACAACTGCCGGCTGTCCCAGCGAGAGGCTGCTATAGGCGAATGCAAATTCGCCGCTGTCATCTCCTCCCATTGGCCCGTCACACCTCTGAGTGGGAGGGTCGAGGGCCACGCTGTCTTTATAAGTGCAGATTGCCTTACAGAGTGCCTCAGTGACACTGCGTGGTTGCATCGCATAGTTTTCAGAAAACTGCAACCGTCCTGGTCCATCATAGAGAGAAATCCAACTGGAATTTATCACCTCTTGTACAAATATATATACACAACACGTCAAGTTAACAGCGCGCCCCTGTTGAGGGGGGAGAGGACCGTCAGGACCGAATCAGTAAGTAAACTGCTACTTGAATAAAGAATTATCTGGACCGGCCACTCCAACAAGGGACCATACTCTCCAGTCCCTCCAGCAAAGGGAAGTGTCTGCTTGACTTCCGAACTGTTTATTTATTTCAACTTTGAAAACTTTTTTTTTCTTTTCTTTTTTTTTTGACCACTGCGTGCCATTCCATTTTGGATTCCTTGTTCAAAATCTGGGACTTTTGGCACACCTTTACGCACGCCTGTCTAGTGTCCTGTGACTGTCAGACACTATCTTGATCTCACTGTGTGGGAAAGTTTTAATCCGGTGCTGTGCGGGAGACGCTGCAGTAACTTCAGCTTGTTCCCTGGGACTTCATGATCAAGTTGTAAACAGTGGAAGCGAAGAAGGGTGCTTGGAAAATATTTATAACACACGACTGGAGGACACGCAGCGAGCAAATCTTTCATCTTGCTTGATCAAGCAGCCCAAGGACAGTAAATCACGCGGAGGCAACTGAACATCAGAGGTGACGCGAGGACAAGACAGGTTGGTGTCTCCAAATTCACCAGGCTCGAGTTTCAGCCGGCCCCGGGGGCTCCTGGTATTAAAGCGTGCATTTGACCTGGGATAAGTTGTCAACAAGAGGAGCAAACGGAGGCAAACTGGCAGGTGTACAAGTTCATTTACATGCATACGTATATTCACGCCACTATATATAGAAGTTGTTTTAGGGACTAGCAGCCCTAATAAGTTTCTCCACCCACACGACCGGCCTTGCAGCAGCTCCACGCACCAGGCGTGTGCGTGTGTCTATATATACACACCATACAGACGATTATTTCCCTTCGCAATCTGTATCCGAGAGGGCTGCCCGCTGTCGGTTTGGCTGTGAGGGCAGGAGTCGTCGCATGGACTGACATGGCCACCGACCTCGCCATGAGCGCAGAGCTGCCCAACAGCCCCCTGGCCATCGAGTACGTCAACGACTTCGACCTGATGAAGTTTGAGGTGAAGAAGGAGCCCCCCGAGGCTGACCGATACTGCCACCGCCTCCCGCCGGGTTCCCTGTCCTCCACTCCGATCAGCACACCCTGCTCCTCCGTGCCTTCGTCGCCGAGCTTCTGCGCCCCGAGCCCGGGCGCCCAGCCGAACCAGAGCCTCCCCAGCGGGGTCAACGGCAGCAGCAACAACAGCAGCGGCAACAACAATCAGAACACCACGGGCAAGCCCCAGCTGGAGGACCTGTATTGGATCCCCAGCTACCAGCACCACATCAACCCAGAGGCGCTCAATCTGACCCCGGAGGACGCCGTGGAGGCCCTCATCGGTAACGCGCACCACCATCACCATCATCACCAGGCCTATGAGAGCTTCCGCGGGCAGCAGTACGTGGGGGAGGATCTGTCCACGGCTTCAGCGGCTCACCACCACCAGGCCCATCACCACCACCACCACCACCACCACGGCCACCACGCCCGCCTGGAGGACCGCTTCTCGGACGAGCAGCTGGTCAGTATGACAGTGCGGGAGCTGAACCGGCAGCTGCGGGGCTTCAGCAAAGAGGAGGTCATCCGTTTGAAGCAGAAGAGGCGCACCTTGAAGAACAGGGGTTATGCGCAGTCCTGCCGCTATAAGCGTGTGCAGCAGAGGCACATGCTTGAGACCGAGAAGTGCACCCTGCAAAGTCAAGTGGAGCAGTTGAAGCAGGACGTGGCTCGGCTCGCCAAGGAGAGGGATCTTTACAAGGAAAAGTACGAGAAGCTGGCCAGCCGGACCTACAATGCTGGTGGACCCGCAAACACAAGAGATCCGTCCACTGGCAACCACGGGAAACAGGCCAACAATGAGTTCTTCATGTGAGAGACTAATGATTTGTTGCATAGACTCTTAATTACATCCCCACCTAGTCACCCACCCCAAACTTCCTTTTAACTATTATTTATATTTCTCTCTCAGTTTGTATTTTGTTTACAGTTATTCCCTCAAGAAAAGACTATACATTGTATAATAAAAAACACATACTTAACAGTGCTTCATGTGTAAACAAATAAGCATTCGTTGCGCACATAAGTAATCCTTGTGCGCATGATAAGTCTTAAAGATATTTTGGCTAAACTTCTGTAAGCCTACACAAAGACCTCTGATCTGGACACATGGGATCACTAAGCGTACTTGGTCAAATCGAAAGACTTTTCTCTGATGCATCAAAACAAGGAAACCTGATCAGCAACTGAAGTCTTACTGAACCAATTTGACAATTAGAATGATTGTCTTAATTCAGAGAGAGGGGTGTTTTTGTCTTAAACCTGGGAGATGAATGATTTTTTCTTTTTTTTTTTCTTTTTTTAATTAGATTGGACTGAAACAGAATCAGAAAAAGCAATACTCCCTCTCTCTTCGCTCCAGAAAGCATCTTGAATGGACTGTTTTGACAGAGAGACGGTCTGTGATGCAGAGAAGAGATCTTTGAATATTGCAAGTCTAGTTTCCCCAACCCTATTTTGCAACCCTGCATGCAGGACATGTATGGTGACCCCAACCTCCAGTCATCTCCTGAAATCCTGACACATGTATGGAAAGCATGGCCCATGGTTCTCTCCTCCTTAAACGCTTCTCCTTCCCTCCTTTTCTCCTCTGCCATCAGTAAGGCCTGGGTATGCAAAAACCACAATTTTTCTCCCATATTCCCGAGAGGTGCAAGGACTGCAGACAAACGCAAAACAATCTGCTGTTACAAAAATGGATGCGTCTTATGCTATTTTCAATCAATTTTTTCTATTGTTTTAAAGAAAAGAAAAACGACAAAAAGAGATTAACTGAGCCAGATTTTAGACTTTATTTATTTCCACCTGTACATATGTGTAGAGAACAGTTACTGTGTTATTTTACCTTCTCTCTTTTTAAAAAAATGCTTTTGTTGCTTGATTATTCAAAATGTCTTAATACAATGTTTGTATGTTACAGCATGCAAATCGTCTATGGTATTCTCCTCTTACTGAACATGTGTAATGTCAAAGGCAAGCCTATACTGCACTATGAAGAGATCAATTTGGGCAAACATTTTGTTTTATACTAATAGGACCTTTGATCTGTTACTCTCAAAATGTGGATGTAAATTTGATGGGACGAATCCCTGGTTCAGTAGATAAACAAGGACTGCATTCGCTGCTAAAACTCTATGCACCAACCTGATGATTAAAAAACTTAGCTAATAATTTCTTTTTTTTTTTCTTTTTCTTTTTTTTACTTTTACTATGTATAGTCAACAATTTATAAGGCCTGTGGGTTATTCTGCAGTCCCACGTCTTAAGGTTTTCTATCAGATAGGAGGATGCTTGATTGTTGAAAAGAGGAAAGTTTGCCTGATGGTAGAGCTTACTGTCTTGGACTAACTCAATGCATTATTCTGTCAACAAGAAATCTCTGGTTCGTGTGTTTTCTGCTGCCTAGATATATGTGCAATATTGTGCAGAAGTATCCGATGCTCAGCCTACCTGTTGGACGGCGACCTGTGCAGGACTAGAGACTGACACCCCAAGTTTGATCAAAACGCCACCGGAAAGCAATCAAATAATACATTTCCGAATTCGTGATCAATTAATTATACTGTGGGAATTTTTATTCGTTGCGCCTCCGATCATTTCAGAAATCTGTCACCCTTTTAACCTTGTGATTGGTACAAGTTTTATGAGCAAAATGTGTAGTCTGCAAACAAACAAACAAACAAAAATGATCTCATCCCAAACTTGCAGCTCTTGCGAGTGATCTGCCTCTCAATCTATTAATTAGGCGATGATCAACATTTCCCTCGAATTATCTTTGAATTTATGTGGCTTTTTTGTTAGATTTAATTCCAAATTTAGGCACTTCCTTGTGATGGAGCCGAACAAGATGACGAGAAAAAAACCCAACAAAAAACAAAACAAGAACAAAACGAAACAAAAAACTTCTGCACAGTGCTGTTTATGTATATCTGTACATATAATTTCTATATTTATTCGAGGATCATGTCCAAACGTGTCAACAAGTGAAAACATACAAGTGGAATGTTGTTGAGAATCTTGTTTTCATAATGTTTAATAAAAAGTTCTGTCCTAAATCTATCAGACTGCTCCCATCATTCGTTTGTCAGGAAAGGTGGAATTTGGCTGAGTATATTTAGCAAAGGCTGTCTGCCTCTAAATTGGTCCTGGCGCTCCTGGCGTTTATGTAGCTCAAACACATCATAAAATTAGTAACCAACTTTTTTTTTGTTGGCCTATAACTTTCTTTATTCAGATGTATGCCGTTGAAGCATTGTGAGGTTGATACAGAGAGATGTCTGAGATTTATTAATGGTTATCATATTTAGGGTTAGCCTAAACAACCCTAACCCTATTAAATGACTGAATAAGAAGAAAAAAAATTAGTCTCACAAACCTGAGGAAAAAAAAAAAATCAAAGTAACGGACCTGCGTCAAGCTCGATTGTCTAACAGTAATATTTAATTTAGCTCGCATGTAATTGTCTCAGGTTTCACGGATGATAAAAATACGAATATTAAAATTGTTTTTTTTTTTTTCCACAAATGGGCCTGTTGAATTTAGATGAACGACGATAAACACAGAGAAAACCTGTGTAAAGGACCGCGTTGTAAAGAGCGGCAAATAATTATAATATGAACAATAATATAGCCTATACAGACTACATTAACAGTGCATTATTATTATTATTATTATTATTATTATTATTATTATTATTATTATTATTATTTTATTATTATTATTATTATCATCATCATCGGCGAGATTTTTTCAAGAATCGTATCAGCTGGCCTATACTTTGCTGGTTTACTTCGGACTGTAATTAAGCCCCTTAACATCACTTGGGCAAGTTATTTTAATTTTTCACAGAAAACGCCGTTCGCCAATAATTTATCTTCCAATTAACGAGGTGAGGAGAGACTAAGGCCGTTTGTTTGGATTTTTGTATACCGCACATTAGTGTGATTGAGCCGCCGTTCAGGCCAGAGTTGTGGGAAGAGGCTGGGCAGAGACTCGCTCTGCTATCTGGGAACATCACAGGACCAATTTGTCTCTCTGTGTAAAGTAGCAGCCGGGCCGCGCCGCCCTCACCAGCCCCGATATCCCGGGACTGGCAGCCAGTCAGCGGGCCTCTGCTTCCCCCGTCACCCGGTGATAGATGGAAGGATGGATGGATGGACGGGTGTCTCTGAAGGATGAGGGCCTGTTTACTGCTTGAACTGAGGCTCTGCTCAGCGGAGACGCGTCAAACACAACAAGGTAGATAAGCAGAAAATTCTCGATGATATTCTCTATGTTGTGTGTGTGTGTGTGTGTGTGTGTGTGTGTGTGTGTGTGTGTGTGTGTGTGTGTGTGTGTGTGTGTGTGAGAGAGAGAGAGAGAGAGAGAGTATTTCTGACCATATGACAAGTATTCATTTCTGTCAAATTTGTGTTTATGTCCATTTTGCAGGTATGTATGACCTGTGTGTGTGTGTGTGTGTGTGTGTCAGAGAGAGAGAGAGAGAGAGAGAGAGAGAGAGAGAGAGAGAGAGAGAGTATTTCTGTCCATATGACAAGTATTCATTTCTGTCAAATTTGTGTTCATGTCCATTTTGCAGGTATGTATGACCTGTGTGTGTGTGTGTGTGTGTGTGTGTGTGTGTGTGTGAGAGAGAGAGAGAGAGAGAGAGAGAGAGAGAGAGCATTTCTGTCCATACGACAAGTATTCATTTCTGTCAGATTTGTGTTTGTGTCCATTTTGCATGACCTGTGTGTGTGTGTGTGTGTGTGTCTGTGTGTGCTCACTAAGCTGCATTAAGTGGTCCTCCCCGGGTTAAGGCAGTGAGGGTTGAGACAGATGCCACCCTGTGTTGGTGCTGATGTGACAGCCTTCTCACACACACACCACCATCATACCCCATGGGTGGTGGCTGACATCAAACTCATATCACAGTGTGAATGTGTGTGTATGTTATGTGTTCCCCACACATACACACACCACTGAAGGCCAGTTATAGCAGGTCTGTGCTTGTGCATGTGTTTAGATTTTCCTTTACACCCTGTGTGTGTTTGTGCGTGTGTGAGTGTGTGCTTGTGTGGAAAATTAGGGCTGAATTGTCTGATGTAGGTTATGAAACATAACAAAACTTTGACCAGTTACACATCAGTAAGATTCGGGCAGGGGAAAAGTTTTTCTTGGACACTGGCAAAACACAGAAATCTTGAAGTGAAAATGTTATGTTTGAAAAAATCAGTGCCAGTCTCTGTAATATGTGTGCCCATAAAAATATGATTTATTTAATATTTCTATCTTCACTTAGGCTTGTTAAAAAATTCCTTGCAAGTGCATAATGTCATCAGTTTGACTCAGAATTGTCAATTGTCAATACTAAACATTTCACATTTCATTTTCCCCCAATTTCATAAGTTTACCAACTTAAAAGTAATTAAATCGCTGACTAATGGAATCTTTTTTTTTTTTTTTTTTTTTTTTGGAGGAGGGGGGGAGGGGGGGGGGGGGGGGGGGGGGGGGGGGGGGGCGCTGGTTAGGCACCCACATCACCACTTCAAATTTTAATTTTCTCTTAATATCCCTCTCCTCCTTCTACACTCTTCTCCTCCCTCCCC
This sequence comes from Myripristis murdjan, assembly GCF_902150065.1. Classification (NCBI taxonomy): domain Eukaryota; kingdom Metazoa; phylum Chordata; class Actinopteri; order Holocentriformes; family Holocentridae; genus Myripristis; species Myripristis murdjan. The sequence goes on along the minus strand of NC_043983.1, from coordinate 21,172,214 downwards.
ATCACTCCCCTCTTCCTCTTAGTTTGCTGACTCAGGAAATGTTGAGCAGTCTGAGCAGTCTGACAGCCATCACCTCACCATGATACTGTACCTACAACCAACACACACACACACACACACACACACACACACACACACACACACACACACACACACATGCACATTGATTGTTGTGATGTGCACTGGTAGGGTTGCAGGAACATATGCATCTTTGTGTATGGTATTTCCATGACTGTATTGTACTGGCTTTCCTGTCCATAAATCAGGCTATAGTCCACCCACGCGCGGTGCATTTGAGAAACGAAACAACCCCAGAACCTGTGAAAGGTCTAAGGAGAGAGAACAGGAGAAGGATGGAGAGAACAATGAATGAGAACGAGAGAGAGAGAGAGAGAGAGAGAGAGAGAGAGAGAGAGAGAGAGAGAGAGGTGCAGTGTGTCTCTGGCGTCTAGGCTGCTGCTGCTGAGATTCAACACAGTCAGCGTCTCTTCGGCTCAGCTTACCTACCTACCCAGAGTGGGAGGGCAACTCTCTCTCTCTCTCTCTCTCTCTCTCTCTCTCTCTCTCTCTCTCTCTCTCTCTCTCTCTCTCTCTCTCTCTCTCTCTCTCACACACACACACACACACACACACACACACACACACACCAAATAAGTCCAGACAAACACACTGCTCATATAGAGTCTGGAAACCATATAGCCCAGATGATTCCTCATCCTTGTGAGAGTCTCATCCTTGTGCACCTGTTGTTCACTCTGCGCATCCATCGCGAGAGTGATTTCGAATGATCAAAAACAGGCCTCTCTTTTTGCAAGGTCGGGCTTCAAATAAAAAAAAATACATTTATTTCAAACGTTTGGTCGGTGAATTTAAGTTGTACACCTTTTGGCCCAGGTCTTTGGATACTGCAGGCCTACATTTTAGTTTCCAGAAACGCGCCTCCGCCTAGACAAGTAGGTCTATAACCGCAGAGGTTCCGCGCGCCTTGTTGGCCTTTTCCTATGGGACATGTATAGATTTAAAAAGTTGTCACCCCTCGCAAAATAAAATCGACATTTTTGATAAATCACCCGTGCGCTATTAACGCTCACGGGGTATTAATAATTATTACTCTTGATCTGGTGATTGAGTTACTGACCCGGGGCCAGAATCCCCACTACGGGGGCCACAGCTCCGCGCCGGTCCCCACCCGACGCGCCCAAGAAAGCAATTTGGCACCAATGCGCGCTGCTGCGACCCCTGGCGCGCCTCCACCGGCTCCGCACTGTCACACACACACACACCGCACTGACACGCTGCATGCTGAGTAGACAAATTCAAACATGCTATCACAGGAGAAAATATGCCCAAACAGCAAATCCAACCTTGTCCCGTGCTTTGAAAATACAGTAATAAACAAACCTACCAGCAAACAAACAAACAAACAAATGAGACCGGTGGGATGATGTGCTGATCTCTAACGGGGGAAATGCCATGGGCTGCACTGTGTGATTCAGGAGAAAATAGGTTACATTTGCCTGGAAGAGGGAATTAAAGCCTTTTTAAAAAGCGCCATAACTGTCGGCATCTCTGGGGAGAAAATAAAAACCTCTGCTGAAGTTATTCAAGCAGGAAAACTGTTATCAAAGTAATTTGCAACATCATGAATAACTGAACAATGCACCAGCCCCTATGTGATTGTGGTATTATGTTACATTTTACTGTATTGCAGCCTATTACTGCTGTGATTGCTGTCCTGCTTTTACCTGTAGTGTATGGACTGCGTGTTCCGTGCCAAGACTTCACTTAAGGAGATTTTGCAGGAGCAGTTGTTGTCGTTTTTATTTTATTTTATTTTATTTTATTTTATTTTATTTTATATTATTTTATTTTATTTTATTTTATTTTATTTTATTTTATTTCTTGTTGATAGTGGTCACAAGGTGATTTACTGACTCAGTCATTTATGTGCATGTTCCACTTCCCCTTTTGTATGTATGTGTGTGTGTGTGTGTGTGTGTGTGGGAGAGGGGGTTGTTGTGCATGGTTGTGCATGGGTGTGTGTGTGTGATTCAGCATTTTTGCCCTAGTCGACCATGGCTGTGCAGTCATTATTTCTCAATCCATTCATATTCATTATGACTAAGGTCATGCAGTCCTCCCTGTTGTGATAATAGTAGCTGGTTTGTGGCTTTACTATGCTCATGTGTGGGCTGACACACAACCACACATGCAGACACAGACACACTTCAAGTATACACACACATACACACAGGGTTGACCAAATGAATATGTGGAGTAATGCAGTGGAGGACTGTCCTTAGTGGCAGTGGAGGGTCAATCGGCAATCAATTATTCCACTCAGCCTGGCCTGCAGCCACACCACAGTCTGTATACTCCCTGCAGCAGACTCTCTCTCTCTCTCTCTCTCTCTCTCTCTCTCTCTCTCTCTCTCTCTCTCTCTCTCTCTCTCTCACACACACACACACACACACACACACACAAACACATACACTTTCAAAGCTATTTTACATTCTCATTCCTTCTCAGTTATTTAACCTGAGTGTGCATATGTGCATGTGTGTGTGTGTGTGTGCATATTCACGTGTGTGTTGCATGTGTGTATGTCTGCACTCCTACACAATCACAGGACAGAGCCACCTTGGCCAGTATCCATGAGTCCACTTGTCCTGTGCCAGTGTTGTGCAGAGGCTGCATGTCATAAAAAAGAGGATATCTACAGAGGCTTGAGGCACAGCCATTGTTGATCTGTGGCTTTATGTGGGTGTGAACAATTTTTAATATTGTGAAAACACACAAAAAGAGGATGCCAACTGTTTGTAATTAGCAAACGGAGGTGGTTCATAAATGCACGTGTAAAGGACAGGTATGCTTTGGGCCAAATGGTCATGTTGACAAGTAATTTAGTGTCATATTCAGAGTTAAAAATCGTATTTCTCTTGAAACAAGTGAACATATCTGCCAGGGATGAGACAATCCCACTTATTTCCCATGCTAATCGACATGTTTTCAGAAATGCACTCAATCAAGTGTGATTTTCTTAATACTAGTATGCTGATCTGCCTTCCTCTGTCTTAAGTCAGAATATTTATTGCCCCCCCGAATGACGAGGTGATTTTTTTGTCATCGCACTATTAACGTCCATTAATAGGATTTGGAGGTTTCCCACTAAGCCTTAAAATACTCACCGGTCACTCAGGTAGATCACTGCTCTGCTAATAGCATTCTCTTCTCTCAGTCAGGCACCCACTCTTCATCAGTGAGTGTGTGCATGGCACATTACATGAAGCTGAATCGAATTATATACACACTCGTGTCACATGTAGGTAGAGTTGTTTTTTATGTTTCCTACACTGACCTGGGGCCTTTTGCATGGTGCCAAATGGAGTCACACAAATGACAGTCGTGTTAGCAGAACACCGTCCACTATCATGCACCCTGTCACCACGTGTGTGCCTGCAAACTGCCACGTACGCTCTCGCGGTGGCAAAGACGGCGGAGCTGCAGAGCCAAAGTGACTGAGGTGTCACTGAGCCTGACACACACACCCAAAGACACTGAAAGCCCAGACCCAGAGGCAGACACACACTGTCCTGACTGATGCACATCTCAAAGTTTACTCCAGCCCATGCAGAGTGACAACGTGTGTGTCTATCTAATGCCTGTTGACTGGGATTTGTCATGATGTGTTACAGGAGCACATCCAGTATAGCTTACATTTGCAATATGTACCCCCAAAAAGTTTTTTTCAATTAAATTAGAAAAAAGAGACTTATAAAAACAGCATGCTTCTTGAATTAAATGTTACTGTGTGTGTGTGTGTGTGTGTGTGAGAGAGAGAGAGAGAGAGAGAGATAAAGAGAGACTTTGAGAGTAACAGAACAGAGCAGCAGTGCAGCATCGCGTTTCAACTCCGATGTAACTTAAACTGGGGTAAACTCAAAGATTCTGCCTTATAAAACCATGTCCTCATTTAGCCTGTTTAATACCTAGCAGAGGATCATTCTCTGGGAAGAAAAAGATGAGGCGATATAAACAGAATGAAGAAGTGTTGTGGTGAAAGAGTGCAGACTCAGCTGTGCCGCTGGCATATAGAGGAGACAGAGACAGAGTGCTGAAATCGTCATGGCAGCCCTCGCTCGGTGACAGAGGGGTGTGCCGTCAGTGGGCAAGCAAAGGAGAGGGAGGAAAGAGGGAATGGAGAAGCAAAGGAGGTAGAAAGAGAGAGAGACAGAGAAAGAGAGAGAGAAATTGAGAAGAGTTAGTGAAAGAGAGGAGGTACTTGTCTGACATGTTGCCTTTTCATTTAGAGGTATTTTTTTGTGGTGAGAGATGTTGGCAGTTTGGGGCCAACTATTTTCCTCTTTCCTTTTTGTCCCAGTCTTTTCCTTAACTGATTGTGTTCTCTACCTTGGCTGTTGTTATTGTGGGAGTTGCTGCTCCTGTTGTTGCTGCCCTCAATTGTTTTGTTTTGGTTTTCTGTTTTTTAGTTAGTTTTGACCGCCGTGAATACCTCAGGGAAACAGGCTGGCGTGTGCTGCAGGTAAGTTCAAGTTAATCTCCGCAATAAATGGCACTCTTTGGGTCAAATGAATGGTAACAGCAATGCTCTCCCAAGTTACTTTTACTTTTACAAGGTGCTTGAAATCTGGTAGTAAAACACCTTCCTGCACTTAAGCACAATCACTGTCTCCCATGACTATGTCCACATCAGGATGGCTAAAATTGCTGTTTAGGTGTTTCATCCACACTACATCACACCAGTGCATTCAGACTGTTCTCCGCACTGGAATGCCCCAGAACACTTAAAGCACCATACTAGTGATTCTGAATGTATGGCCTGCTTACCACAATTTACCCACAATTTACATCGCACCAAACCATTTTGCAATCATTTCGGTATACTAAAGATTTAACAGCATATAATCAAAATCTCTCAATGTGAAGTTTTGGTTGAAAAACCCAAATTATAATGTTCTACTGCTAACAAAATCATTGCCTCTCATAACCATGGACAGTTTAACTCCACCCAATTTCAAGCAATTTAGGAAAACTGGGAATCTCAATGACAATGTCTTTATTATGGTGATGGAACACTGATGTGAAGAAAGTTTTAGGCAAAGTTGTTTTCATATCATAATGGAATGAATGGAAACCAGTTGTTGGATAACAGGTAGGAAAAATTATTTTGGACTTCTAAAGTATGACTGCTTGCTTTGGGAAAAGATTAGCAGAAATATGAAGTATATAAATCTTGTAGATATTACATTAAACATTTAAAATTAGCGGTATGTTCCTTTAAAGAAATAGATTGAATTCTTCCCCATGTAGTAGTATTTGCTTCTAAATACAAGTGTAGTAGATCCAGTCCTGCACTTTATGTTTGTCTTCATAAGCTACTGTGTAGTAATTCGGCGCCATAACAAAGTATTTCCACCAGTTAGCAAGCAAGAGGGATGGACTAGAGTGTCGATAATTAATTCCCAGCAAAAGAGTTTTGTTACGCATCCTTAAAAACATTTTTTTCAGCTTTGGGTCGCCACTCAAAATTGTGTTGTTAAAGTGTAAAATGTAAAGTGTTCATTTTCATGTCAGGAAAGGAGCTGACAGACCAAAATTGGGGGATCTTTTACACTTGCACATAGTAGTAAATGGCTCTGTATAGTAGAAAATACCACTAAACTGGCAAGAAACTGTCATTTTACAGCTGCAGAGTGTAGGGAAGTAGAGGGTGTAGAGAGCTCAGACACATACAGTCAGTCCTGCTTCCGGGTTCACGGTAGATCGCTCGTGCAAAATAGATAGTTAAGGTGGAAAAAATGCATTTTTTTGGATGGATATGAGGGATACATTTCACTGTCACAAGGCTCTTGTTGGATTACTTTGTCTGACATTGAAAAATGCGGTGAGGCAGCAGACTTTCAGTGACAAGGTAAACAACTGTTCTGAATGAACTCTTTCTGTCACTGATGAGCCGATTGCAATGACAGTGGCACTCAAGTGACTGATTTGAAATTTGAACATCTTTATCTGCAGAATGTACGGTTTCAGAGATGCTTTGAATGAAGTTCAATAAATTGATTTTCAGGGCCGGAATTTTACAAAGAGCGAAAAGAGGTGAAAAACAATTGTATGGCCAGGCCTAGTGCCTTAGTCTTGGTTTATATAAAAGTCTCCATAAAGCACAGGTTAGTTTCAGGCTTGTTAATAGGTTCTGCAGTCCATATTGTAAAGGTTTAATGATCCTACTGAGCATGTGCAGGCATAAGTGCATGGCCTGCACATGCTTGATAGATTACCTGAGAATCCTATGTCCAGGCCTGTAGCAGCAAGGCAAGCAAACCAAGCAATTGTCTGGGGCCCCCAAGCCTCCAAGTTGATTTTGCTTGGGGCCCCCAAATTCCTTGAGACAGCCCTGCCTATGTCACCCATGTCACCACACCTTAATTTTCAGAAACTCCTTGAGAGAATTTTTTAAAAAAGCAAAGTTTTTACTGCTGGAAATTTTCCACATAGTGTGGACAGACAGCCAAAATTGAGAAAAAAAATACATTTTCAAATTTACCTGGTTTAATGTGGTTCCCAGAGTCTCCTGTTTCATTGCGTTTGTTTTGCACCCCGCCTCTCTCCGTCACTTGGTCCTCTAATTCTCTGTAGTGTAGAACAGCAACCAAGCATGGTGACATTCACACGCAATCAGTCTGACAAGCAGTTTGACACAGCCGCCCCCCTCCCTCCCTCCCCCAGGTCTCTTCCAGGCCCGGTCAGATAGGCCTGCATGAATAAGTTATTTTCCACAGTCCACTCACCTGGCCCTGTTTACATCTATGAAATATGCATGGACTATATTAAGATTTAAGAGCGGATGCCAATTTGACATCAAAAACACTTGCTCCTAAATACCTCCTTTCTACACCTTTTTAACTAAACACCTCCCGCCCACCACACACACGCCATGCTATGTGTTCTATTTTGGCACAAATGGGGTTTCCTGTTTTGTTCACCCAGTGTAAATGGATTGTTTAGGCTGGGCTGTTAGTCTTTGAGTGCTGTTTAGTCGTGAGTAAACCAATGGCTCTGACAAGGCAGAACCACACCTTAAGATGGAATTCACTGGGGGAAAGCAGGCTGCATCTGGGTTTCGACATGTTTTATTGCTTCAAGGGAGAGTCACCCTGTGTTTCTGTATTGGAAAAACGATGTGTTGAAGTTTGCTTGCATGTATTTCTGTTCTTGGGTTCTTGGGTCGGGTTGGGATGGTGTGAATGGGCATGTGCACCAGGGGCTGGGTTGAAATGTCATGCCACTTATTAGTGAAATGGCCCGTGGTGCGTCTGTAACCCTGCCAAATGATGGGGCAGTGGTGCATTTGAGTAAGACCCCAGGATTTGCGTCTGGACCGGAGGCAAGTGCAGAGTGGAGATTCATCAAACCTGTCAGAAGGGGAGCAGTTTGGAATCCCCCCTGGAGTGGGAGCGCTGCTGCAGGACACTGGGGTGGCACCCTGCTCCTGATGAGACAGATTCATCTTCCACATCCTGTCTGACAACCGGCTTTCCATGGTTATGTAAGGAAAGAGGAAATGAGTGACAGCTTAGAAAAATCCAAAGCAGAAACACACAGAAAAGGCATGGAGCAGAGTGGCTGAGTATGCAGCAAGCTTAACTGTGGTGAGGACAATCAGTTCGGGAAGGACACACACATGTCCCACTGAGAAATATATCTCTTATTACACCCATTAGTAGATTTCCATGGGAGGAATAATGAGAATGAATGACAGAGAGCAGATTTTCCATCTCCTGTCATGTGGGTTTAAGCAGCAGGTAGGGGGACAAATGACTGTGATTACATAATGACTTTTAACACCTGATTATATAATTATCCAACTATAGTAATTACGTACAGTACATGTCTGTCAATTTTTGTCTGTCTCTCTCCATGTCATATCTGCATGTGATGCTCTGTTGAAAGATGGAAGGAATGGACAAAAGGAATCCTGGATGAGTTGGGGAAAAAAGTCCTGGTGGGGAAAGTGAATAAAAAGTGTGCTTCCCTACTCTCTTCACTGTCAGCTGACTGTTCATTGTGAAAAACAGCTAAGAATAACAGTGGGAGTGTGAAGCAGGGCTTTGCTGAAAATGAGCTCCATCGTCAGTGCCCCAACCCCGAATAAACAAAGCTTAAAAAACACAGCTCAAGTCTTTGTCATCTTTTAGTGCTGTTTCTGATGAAAACGTGACAGGTTGGTGAGCTCTCTTACCTCCTACCTGTCAGAGTCTATGGCAGTGGAGCCCACTGGGGACTCCAGCTTAAAGGTCATATGAAATGCATCAATTATGAATTATCTTGCAGTACACTGTACTTATAGTCTGTGTTGAATGACCCCAGAATGTGAACACGATGCTATGGTTGATCTGATTTGTCCCGTGATTGAAGATGCTGCAAAAACAATAAATGAAATACAATAAGGGGAACATGAGATGACATATTTAAACAACTCTGTCACGATCACATGTTTCCACCAAATAAAGAGAAGCACCACAGATCTTTATGTATGCATATGGGTATGTGGATATACAGGATATATATGTATGCATGTATGCGTGTGTGTGTGTGTGTGTGTGTGTGTGTGTCTGTGTCTGTGTGTGTGTATCTGAGTGGGCGTGTGCCCTCTGCGCTCTGGCGGGTTAATAAGCAGTCACAGTGGGGCTCAGATGGGATGTTTCTGCACTGGTCTGATACTGCATGTCATAAGACCAGTTTTGATCAAATATTCATGAAGCATACAGCAGCTTGCATGTGTGTGTGTGTGTGTGTGTGTGTGCGTTTGCGTTCACTGGGGGTTGGTGGGGGATCGGGGGTAGATGGGATGTGACAGGGGTGTTAGAACACTCAGTGGGAGGTCAATCTCAGGAGAGGGGAAAGGTGCCTAGTTACCTAGGAGATAGTTCTCACCCTGGCACTGTGGAGCGACACCCCTCAACCATACAAAATATGCACATACGTTTCTCAATACTTGAAGAGAACACTGATGTCTTAGAGATATGGCCTATTCACGTTACCATTGCTTTTCTGTCTGTATGTACTACCTTTTGGTGACATTATCAGAAAGTATAACATATCCTGTCACTTTTATGCTGATGATTCATAGCTGCACTTGCCACTAGAATTGAGGGATTCCCCCCAGCCTCTCTTAGACTGTCCTCAGGACATTGAAAGCTGGATGGCAAATAATTTCCTTCACCTAAACAGTCATAAAACCAAAGTAATTATCTTTGGTCCCTCTAAGTTGAGAAGCCATTTCACCAGTAAACAAGGCCAACACACCCCATATGTGAAGTCAGATGGTAAAAAAAAAAAACCCTTGGTGTTACCTGACTCTGAGTTCAGTTTTGACAAACTAATCAGCTCTGTAGTTAAACACAGTTACTACCAGTTAAGAACCATCTCCAACCTCAAGCCAGTTGTCTCTTTCCATGACATGGAAAAAATTATTCATGCACTCATTACATTGTGACTGGACTACTGCGATTCCCTTTCCTTTGGCCTTCCCCAGTCTTCGCTATGTCGCCTGCAGATGGTCCAGAATGCAGCTGCCAGGATGTTGACCGGTACTGAAAAACATGAGCACATCACTCCAGTCCGAGCCTCTCACCACTGGCTTCCTGTCCATTTTAGGATTCAATTTAAAATCTTATTGATTACATTCAAGGCTCTTAATGCTCAGGCCCCATGTTACATTACAGACCTAATTCACTGGCACTCAGCTCCTAGGTCTCTTAGATCTGACAACAAATATCTCTTATATGTCCCACAGTCACGACTCAAGCGAACAGCTGACAGAGCCTTTGCAGTCGCTGCACGGCGATTGTGGAATCAGACATCAGACATGCTCCCTCCATCTCTGTCTTTAAATGTAGGCTAAAGACAATTTGTTGTCATAACTATAACTCTGTATGCATCCTTTGTTGTTTATTGTCGTTGATTTATTTATTGTTCTCTGCTGACTTTGTATTTAATGTCCTCTGTACAGCACTTTGGAACACAGCTTGAGCTGTGTTTAAATGTGCTCTATAAATAAACTTTTCTGACTTCTCTCTGTGTCTAGTTTACATGTCAGAATCAGAGTGAACTTTATTGGCCAAGTGTGCTTAAAAGAAAAAAAAAACACGACAAAGAAGTAAAAGGAATAATAAATAGAATACCAGAGTATTGTTTTGGCTGAATAATTTATCACCAGTGTACAGCTGTTGTATATGTATTTAAAATAGTACATTTATGTCGCACATACGAGCTAATTACCTTCAAAACAGAGTGCAAACACACAAGTGTATATTATAGTTTACATGTGAGGCATATAAGTGATAGGGGGCGGAGGGGTGGACTGGAACACAAGACTATCTGTAATGTGGGGCATGAAGGAGGGGGAGTAAAGAGTCCAAAGAAACTGTGTCCTGAGTCTGCACTGATTAGTGTCTCACTTCAGATCCTGGCAGATTGTGGATCCCAGGAACCTGAAGGAGTCCACGTCGGACAGACTGCTGAGCATGTTGAGGAGGGGCAGCGCTGGACGGTTCCTCCTGCAGTCCACTGTCTTGGGTGTGTTCAACTCCAAGTTGCTGTGATGACATCAGTCCACCAGCTGTTCAGCCTCTCTTCTGTGCACAGACTCGTGACCATCCCAGAGGAGGCCGATGACTATTGTGTCGTCTGTGAACATCAGGAGTTCGGACAGTCTTGCAGTCATGCTGCAATGCATGCTATTTGCAATTTAATTACTTAACATTTACTTGTTATTGCTGCTTTTATGATATATGCTTCACGTTGTCAAACCTAAATAAAATGAGCTGCTGTCCCAACTGACGTAAACCCCCTAAATAAGTAGAAATGGATGTGAAATGAATGTTTGTCAGGATATGTGATTTTCCATGTGGAGCTTCCATTTCTGCTTATGGCCGTGCAGGAGTCAGGTTTTTGATAGTAAGCAGATTGCCACGTAATGCATATACTGATATGAAAACTCTCAAGAAACAGCTCAGGGATAATGAAATAACATAAAAGCAAAAACTTTGACAAAATCAAGTTGAGGCTTTGTGTCAATGTGATGGATTAACAAGAGTGGACAATTTTTATGTCTTATGAAATTCTTTATAACCTACAACAGGGGTTGGCAACCTTTCTGATGCAAAGTACCGATTTGAAATTTTCTTTTTAATCAGTATGCCATATTTACATTAACTTAAGTTTAATTATGTCTCCAACGGATCTGTAAATGTATTCCATCCATATAAGGCAACATGCAAAGCAGCAATAGACTTTTAGGGTTCACAAGTAAAGACAGTTGTGTGCTCAAAGGTTGTGTATCCAAAAAAAAAAAAAAAAAAAAAAAAAAAAAAGATTACTTCCCATACAAATGTTTTCTGAGTTTTGTCCCAAAGTGGCATTTAAGACTCAACATATTATCAAACATAAAATACACAAGGCACCTGAAAGTAGGAAGAAAAATTCTGATTACCTACTACACACACCACCACCAGTGATAATGTAAAAAGAGAGGTAACATAGGCATTCGGCAGAAACCTAAACATCAGTATCATCTTCATTTTTAAGATTTTTTAAGATTTCTGATGCCCTTACAAATTTCTTGAAAATACGCACAACAGCTCTTGTATAGAATGACAGTTTTGCCCAATTATTATTGTCACTACAAGTTTGTGAAATTTGAACTATTTTCTGACTTTGTTTTTTCTGTTTCATTTTATCTAAACTGAGCTGTCACATGTTAATGACCTTTGCATTTTACTTTATGCTTTTGGAGTCGTCTTTTTCAAGTTCAACAACCTCCAATAAACGCACAAAGCTACGGATAAGTATGCAAAGGACTTGTCTCACATCCAAAGGATTAAATATTTAAAAAGATGGATACACCACAGTTTCTAGATGATATGTTTTATCTCTGTTGCTCAGTATTTCAGAGCAGCTAACGCACAGAGAAATAATTCCAGGCTCACTACTTGTGACCTTGGAGTTATGGCAGCACTGTGGTAGTGGAGGTAGCTGTCGTGGTACCTCTCTTCCTACTAAACACGACTTCACCGGTCCCGCTCACCTCTTGGAGTTAATGAGTATAACACCTCCCCCAGAGAGGCCTGTGTACATGTCATTAATCTCTATCTTCTCCTTAGCCTTCCCACTCATTCTCCTTATTCCTTCACTTTGTCCTTGTGATGTTTCTCTGTCGTAGTGCCGAAAATCCTTCCCCTGTGTTATCCACTGTTTTTTTTCTTCTCTCTACTCCACATGTCTTAACCACACTCACCCACTGCTTTCCCTCTTCCATTGGTTTTACACAGCAAACACTCAGACTGAGGTGGTATCGGCTAGGTTCTCTCTCTTTCTCTCTCTAATTAGGAGTTTATTTCCCTTGACTCTTATTGTGCTGTGACTAAGAGTGACTATACTGTCCACAGAGACTAAACACCTCTGTCTGTGTGTGTGTGTGTGTGTCCCTGTGTGTGTAATATGTATGTGTGAGAGTCAGAAAGCAAGTGTGTGTGTGTGTGTGTGTGTGTGCGTTTGTGCGTGCTTTGTATTTGGGAGAGCCGGTGAGTATCAACTCTGACAAGGAAACGCACAGTCAGCAGGGATTGAACACACAGGAGAAAGGGATGATGAGAGGAGAGACAAGGCCGAGGAAAAGGAGAGGGAGGAGAAGAAGAGCCCAGAGAGAGGAAGAGGAGGAAAAGCAAGGGAAAACAAAAGGACAATTTGTGACGGCATAAAGGCAGCGCTTTGTTTTGAACTGAAATGTATGTCTGAGTGGAAACTTGGTAATATTTTCTCTGCACCTTGATACACACCCAAACTATTTTTAATATGCAGAGTGTGTTGAGAGACAGATCATTTGAATTACCCACCGGAGCAATTTTTATCAATTTGAAACCCCATTAAATCCCACTGAGAGACATCCTCGTAAGTCTAGAGCCATGATATGATATCATTGTCCAAAAAGTAGGGGATGTTTTGCTTTGAAAAATAGCTGTTGTGCTCCATTCAAGTAATAAATTGTGTAAGTGGCAGTGAGCTCTTGGCAACATAATGGTTATATCAGGGTGAGTGACAGGAATGGTGTTTTCCATGTTGAATAGCTCTAAATTTAAATTTATACTCACTTTGTTGTGCCAAAACATTTTTTTTTTCCTTTTTCATGACCTCTATTCTGTAAAATTGGGAAACCGTCCAAGTTCACTGTAACATGAGTATTTGTGCTGTCCTTTAAGAGCCACATAGTCACACATGGACAAAATGTTTAGAGCAGGGGTAGGAAAAGGGGAAAGAGAAAACGGAGGAAGGGACTGATTAAGGGAGAGATGAAATCTTGCCAGACCACTCAGTGAATTATTCAAGCCTCCCTTTTCCGCACCAGTCATTCCACCTTTCCTTTTCTCTCTCTTTTAATCTTCCTCAATTTCCCTCTGGATTGCTCCTTCCTTCTCCACCCCACCGCTTCTTTCTCTATATGTGCATCACACTGATGAGGCTGGCTTTACAAGGTGCGACTTAAATACGACTTCGCTGTAAAGGCCTGACCAGTTCAGTCCGTCCCACCCCTCTAACGCATCACCCCATTACGAATCGGCCGCAGATATAGGGCCCTACCGTACAAAAAAAAGTGCAGTTCAGTAAGACTTTTTCAGGACACCGGAAAACTTTCGCTGCCATCAGCAAACTAGTTAAGGACTATATGGTCCTCACCTGCGTTATGCATTGTGTTACAATACTTGTCTAATAGTCCCTGTGCTATTTATACTGCACCACGATGGCTGTGGATTGTGTCGAATGTCATTTTTTGTTTGTATATATACTGTGAAAACAAATGTCCACCATGGAAGACAATAAAGTGAAGACAATATATATATATATATTTTTTGGTTTATTTCACACAAAGAAAATAAAAAAAAAAAAATATATATATATATATATACATTAAAAAAAAAACAGGGATGTTTGGGGGGCTTATAGTAAAAGCTTATAGTAAAACCTCCTCTCTAGGATTTACTATTCATCCTATACATTTTGTTGCATAAACACACAGATAAACAAGGGGGAAATATGTATAGTAATAATTTATGAAACAGATGTAAACCCACATAACACATGAACACACATGCAGAACACATTAATAAAGGCACAAGGTAGAATTAAATAGCTACTTGCAATGGTGGACAGGCTCTGACGGAGAGGGGACTGGCATTCCAATGTGATGTTATTCTGTATTTTATGGCGTCTGTCTAGTTGTGTGATGACGAGCATGTAGCTGCCTCTCTTGGCATGGTGTGTGCATTTGCTCCGTGTTTGCACTGCAGGACAAAGTTTGTTTTCATCAGTCTGAGCAGAGTTCTTACCTTGACAAGCTATGCCTACTAATTAATAGATACGTGGGTTTAAATATGGCACAGTTTGAATGCCAGGGAGCCAATGTCCTGCGCTGTGACAGGTGCGTGAAGGGCCAGGTGGCTCTAATGGGGTCAGTCCATCTCTCCTCTCCATTTCCTGAATTATTGAAGGCGGGGCTAAATCCAGATCCTCTCGATGAGTGACAGCTGTACACTCACCTGGACGAGGTGAGTGGCTCTCTGTCCAGCATAAGTTAACTTAAAGTGCGCGTTCTCCTTTTTACCATGCACCTCACATTAGGTTTTTCTCAGTTTTCTCACGCAATCTAATTTGGTGTTCTTTTAACATTTTGCTCCAGTGATGGTGTGAGGTAGCGAGGTTCAACTTTGTAGCAAAAATCTTATGAAATCCAGCAAAACATTTCAACATAAACTGGGAAAACAAGCACACGCAACTTCGCCAGTTGATCCATGCTTTTGTCTGCTACTTCAGTACCACTGAGGCTGAAAATTGCCTTGGTCACATTGGGAGCTGTGACATTATAATACCATAAAATACACTGTGACTTGATGTTAGAGCACCACCAGAGTCTCTCTTGTCCCTCCTTATGCAAACTTGTGTGTTAACATGCACAGGTCATAATCAAGCCTTTCATGGAAAGCTGCACGTCAGCACTCTCAGGATCTCATCAATATTAATAGGAGCTGGTCAAATAATGCATAAGCATTCATTAGGCCCCATAAAAGCTAATTATGGGCAGCATCTAAGGTCACAGGACACTGAGGCCTGCATGACAACACGCTGGACTGAGCTCACTGTGGTGTTTTCTCTTGGGATTATCCGATCTGATCATATTTACAGAGGCTTACCTGTGTCTTTACAGTGTACATTCTTCATCTCTGATCCTTTTTTGCCCTCCTTCGCCGCTTTCCCTCCCTTCAGTGAGTTTGTGTGTGAGTGTGCGCGAGGACGTTTCACCCCGCAGCTTCTCCTCTTGTGTGTGTACAGAGAAAGACAGATTGAGAGAAGATGGCACTGAGGTGTGATGTCGGTGTAGCCCGGAACTAAAACACACACTGAGACGATGTATGCATGAAGAACTTCAGCGATAGTGTAAATGTGTGCACTTATGTCAGTGTAAACTTTGAAGGAAAGGGAAAAGGGGAGAGTTTCAAGTTCAATGTTGCCCTCAGAGCTTGGTATCTAAACTGGACAGACCTTGTGTCAGCAGGTTGGTTTAACTGAGCACACACACACACACACACACACATACATACACACACACATGCACACAGAGGCTGAGCAAACAACCTCACCAGCACATAAACAGGTGTAATCAAACGCATAAAGTGCTGAAGAGGATGGAATCTCTGACGTGTGGTGATAAAAGGAATCTGCTCTCTTTGAGCCACTCAAAAGGAGACACTGAAGACCACAGAGGGAGAGAAGAAGAACAGAGGCAGGCACAAGAGTGGAGGAGAAGAGAGGCCTTGGCCTGAGGCTCGCTCTGACGGTAGTTTGCGTCCTTAACAGCAGGTTGTTTGAACCTCAGCGTGGCCTGTTTCTGTATTGACAGCCTCTCCTTCATCAACCTGCCAGACTCCGGGGGCCACGGGGAGGCTGCTGTTCCCTCTCTGACAGGGCCGGGGTGCTCCCGGGCGGATGGGGGAGCAGTCTTAACAAACGTCACCCCCCCCACCAGCACCACCACCACCACCCATCACCCCTCCTCCACTCCCTTACCTCAGAACCGGACGGCCGCTAAAGCGCTGATGGTTAGCCAGCGCAGCTCCCTTTGTGCTGAAGTCCAAGGTTTAAAATGCTGCGTCTGCCTCCAACACACACGCACGCGTGCATGCACACACACCTCAGCAAAATACACACCTCACCCGTCCCTCCACCATCGATATACGCTCATCACCTGGCCCTCTGAAATAGCACCCTGCATGTGAGACATACACACACACACACACACACACACACACACTCTTCACATGCACCCCGCACAAACATGAGTTAACGCATGAGCAGCCACTGACAATGTTGTCCCTTTGACGTACTGATCATCTGGAAGAGCTGCCTTCCTCAGCGCTTCCAAATGCACCATCCTGATCTCTCTCTCTCTCTTACACACACACACACACGCACACGCACACACACATACACACCTCACCCCTGGTTCTGATATACAATCCCTGAGGACACCTCCTGCCCCAGCAGCACCAATGCGGTCATCAGTAGGGTCATTAATTGTGGTTTCCCTGGAGGTCTGGGTGCAAGGAGGCAGGACGGGACAGAATGTGTGTGTGTGTGTGTGTGTGTGTGTGTGTGTCGGAGGGTTAGTATGAGGTCCAACACCCATTCAATTCAGGCAGAGCTGCATCTGGCGTGGGGTGGACATTTTGCTGGTTTAGCATTTCAGCATGCTGGTGCTTGCTTTGTATATGCATTGTACATATTTGCGTGGAGTATGTCTTTCTGATTGTGTGTGTGTGTGTGTGTGTGTATGTGTGGCTGATTGGGTGTGCACACATCTTTTTGTCCACATATACACATGAAAATGAGAAGAGATGCTGATGAGCGTGTGTGTGCATGTGTGTGTGTGTATGCATATGTCTTTATTTGTCAGTTTATCTGGTTCATCTTTTTCTGGTGTGTGTGCATCCACTCTTGTGTGCATGCATCTGTGCATGAGTGTATGTGTGTGTGTGTGTGTGTGTGTGTGTGTGTGTGTGTATGTGACAGAGAAATATTGTGCATGTGTTGTGCTGTAAATCCCGTCTGTTTGTCTGTTTTCCCCCTCATTAGTGAGAGAGAGTTAGCGTTAGCACAAGTGTCCTGCGCTGGACCGTGAGATTAGTAATTAACGCCGAGTCTAACGAAGGGAGAAAAAACAACACCTCAACAAAGTCCGACCATCAACCAGCTAGACCTGCTGACAGAGACAAACTTACCACTGACGTTCCCAAACTCTGCTTGGGGTGGATTGAGGCTGGTGTGTACAGGCACATGGGTAAGTGTGTGCGTGTGTGTGTTTTAAGGTATATTTACTGCTTTTTTACTGACAAGCGACAAACAGAGAAAACGAACAAACACAGAAATACATAAATCAAAGAGGACATAAAAATAGAGTACCTGGATCTCTATCCTTCTCTCTTTCTAAATACCCTCTACTTGAAGTTTCATGTTTAATTTCGAAATCTATTGCAATATCAGATTTTCGGCCAATCAAACGCGCAGGTCTCTCAATCTTGGGGAAGCACTTCCCGGACCAATCGGCCTCTCGCACCCTTCACCGTCTGGCTTACAGAAATCCCAGAAATCCAAGCGGATGGAAGCTCCCCGTGGTTAATGATGTCACAGGCTGATCCATTCCCGTGTCCGCCACACTCCTGCTCAAATCCTCCACAATTCCCGTGTGTGCACCATGATAAGTCCCATCATGCCTTTCAGTTGACCCTCCTTGGCCCCTTATTCATTTAGGCCTCTCTCACTTTGAGCCTGGATTTGGGCGGACAGGGGGCAGGTTTGGAGGGGTTAATAGGAAGCTAAAAGGTAGAAAATGAAGGGAGAGCGAGAGAGGAGTCATTTAGCTCAAGTTAGAAAACAAGACCTATTCAGTGGCGTCATCAAAAGGAACAGGGTATGTCCCCCATTCTAGACAAGCTTGAAATCCTTTTATTAGCCAGACTGGGATGTAATGGGAGGGGAAAGAGGTTTGGTGCAGGGAAAGTAATCTCTTGGTTATGTGGTTAGATGCAGTCAGACAGCCTTTCATGTCGGGTGCTGAAATATAATCCTCCCCTCCCACTCATTTTGCAACTCCTTTTGACTAAAAATACATGTGAAATTTAGTTTTCAAGTATCACAACAAGCTCCTCAACAGTATTCTATGTTCTTGCATTTTTTTTTTTCCACCAGTGTTGAGGTAAATGTTTTTTTGCATGCACATGGCATGGTATTCAGACATCTCAGTTTGAGTGTCACAGAGGAAGTGAATGACTAAAGAGAAGATAAGATTGTGCCATTTAGTCTCAGTGTCAGTTTTAATATTTGTTTTTTCTGAAAAGCCTAATTTGGGATTTGAAAGCGATGCCCCCTGTGCTCCTCTGTGCACCCCAGGGGCATCTCAAGGGAAGGGATGGGGTGCAGAGGTCACTGGGTTGAGGGGCGACCTGTGTGTGATAAGTCTGTAACCACTCTCCACAGCAGCTGGTGGCGGTAACCATTTCACTGTTTGCCAACTGCCATGAAGAAGAAGAAGTGGAAGAGGAACAATAACCAACCAGAGCTCACCTGCAGAGCAGCGAGCTCAAATGTCCCACTCCGATTCTTAAACAGTGAAATTTAAAAAAGAGCCGCGAACCAAGTTATATGCGATATAGCCCGATGTAAATGAGTGGAGGAAAACCTGAAACCTGAAAACCTCCAATCAATTCAAGAGTGATGAGGTGCTGCCATTCTGTCTCTTGCACTAGTTCGTAAATTCAAAGCAAGTAGTCCCAGTTAGAGGGTGGCACCGGAGAGAAATTGTTTTCCCGTCTTGCCCATATTGTTTCCTCATTTCTCTCCATCCACTCCTGGTGCCGCAACTGTTGCCATATAGCCAATCCCATCCTGTTTACCCCTGATATGATAGCAAACCTGATTATTTCATGTTTGTAATTACAGAATTTCTACTCAAACAAGTAACAGCAGTGTGGTCTGATTACAACATTCACAAAACTTAGTATTTTTTAAATTTCGATTCTTTCACTTTAAAGTTTATTAGACTTTCCTCACCTTTTCTTTTCTCCTCAGATCAGACTTCACGAGGAACACTGATCAGGAGGTGAAGATTACATTAACACTGAAGCTCTCCCATCCCCTCACAAGGCTTTATTTTCTCTTCTTGGTCCCGACAACACAGTGGAGCAGTGCTCCTGTCCTCCAGTTCATAAACCTGCAGATGTAAACAAACTCTTGCTTGTGTTGCTGCAATACTCTGTGCAACTGCTGCGTCCCGCTGGCAAAATCGATTCCAGATTGTAGCTTTAAAACACGTGAAAAAATCAGATGGGATGAGTAGGATGAGATAATCCCACTTGTTTCCAATGGTAATCAACTTTAAAGATTTTTCTTGAATCAAGTGTTTTTATTCCTGCTACGAGTGGCCTTAAACCTTTTTGTACCTTTTATACTTGCTCCCAGAAATTTCCTGAAAGAAGTGCAACTACAATGAAAATGAGTGGGATTCTCTCATCCCAGTGGCAGATATTTTCACTTGTTTCAGAATAAGAAAAACAATATTTTACACTAAGACTGAATATGAGGATAAATGACGTGTTAATAATGAGTGTTTTTTTTTGTTGTGTAGTTATTGTGCATGTATGTAAGTGTGTGTTTATTTATATGTGTGTGTGTATGTATGTTTGCGTGTAGGCAGAGAGTCAGCTATTGAGGAACACTTAATTCAGCCTCTACCTGCCATGATGCTGCAGCGAGAAGAGAGAGAGAGAGAGGTGTGTCTGTGAATAATTGATAATAAGTAGATTTCAATAGGCTGAACATGTCCCTCCTGATGAGCAACCTGTCAATCAGTAGGGACCTCCCTGTCATTGGAGGCGGGGGGGAGGGCAGGTTGGTGATGGACCAGACTTGGAGGGGTATGGGGGGAGGGAGGAGGGGTGAAGGAAAGGAGAAAAGAGCGGAGGGGGAATTAGAAAAGTATAGGGGGGGAGTCTCTCTAGCTCACCTGGAGAGACTCATGAGTAGCATTTCTTCCTCCAGACCTTAGGGACGTCGAACCCAAAAAGTGTCTGGAGCGGAACACTCTGAACCCTGGCCGTGACGGAGGAGCTGAATTAGGGGGGGAAAGTGGCTAAAAAGCTCTGAGGAAGTTGCTGATGTAGCAGTTGTGTGGATCAACTCTCTCAGGTGGCTGCCAGCCTCACTATGTTCCTTCCAGGCCTTCCCAACTCTGCAAACTCTGTGTGGATGTAGTGCATGTGCGCTTTGTGTGTGTGTGTGCGCGCGTGCCCTTGTCTGTGTGTGTGTATGTGTGAATTGGGTGTCTATGTGTGTGTGTATGTGTGTGTTGGGGGGGTTGGGGGCTGATAATGGCAGCAGCTACCGGCCGTCTCTCAGACCAAATGGGCCTCAGCTGTCAGCTGTGGTAGAGCTAAACTGAGTTTAGGGGAGATTAACACAGAATGACATCCTGTTTGTTTTAGTCTAATCCCAATCTAATCTGACGTGTCTGCATGTGTGGAAAATGTTGCACTCATTTAGCCTGCATGAAAAAGTTGTTTCACGTTCTTTCATTGTATCAGACAGACTATGTAAGCTATACTACCGTTAGCTGTACATAGATGTTACCACACAGACAGGTAGATAGATACATACATACATACACAGGCAGACAGACAGACTGTAAGACTGTCTGTCTGTCTAAGAGCACAGGGGTCATGATGAGTTGATCTCTACCACAAGACATTGCAATATTTGACAGAACTGACTAAAATTATAAAACTAAAAATGACAACCTAGTGTAAAATACCCTGAGTAGAGAAGGCTAATAAAATGCAAATTAAAATGGTATACGATAATTCAGAAAACAAACGGGTTCAAAACAATTTAACTCAAAATTCCCTGTCCGGTTTATTAAAACAATGCGCTAAAACATAAATATTATAACATCATATGAAAATTAAATGCATGCCACGGTCCCCAATCAAAGTAACAAGGAAACAACATCTAAAAATATACATGGCTCTTATAAGAAACACATGCATTCAACCGTTGAACATGTACTGACTTTAGTGCTCATCTACCCCCCCTCAACTCACATACACACACACACACACACACACACACACACACACACACACACACACACACACACAGCCTGAAGTCTCCGTTGGGTGTGGTGTGGTGCTGATATAAATTTTTCACCATGGCGATCGCTGCTCTAAGTGGAGGACCCATGACCCTTTTCCCAGTCATCTCTGTGTCCTCTGCTGGGAGCCTTTCCACATGTGAAACACTGCTAACAACTACCCAGGGAGGAAGAAGAAGCGTGTGTGTGTGTGTGTGTGTGTGTGTGTGTGTGTGTGTGTGTGTGTGTGCGCAGATGTCCATTCGGCTTGCCTTCCTCTGGGTGTGTGGGAGTGAATGAATAAATAAATTAAGGTATTTATTTCGCCCCATCTTTTGTAATGCTTCAAGGCAGGCATTTCCACATGACCACCGCTTTTAAATTGATCCCTAATTTTTGTCGTCTTCATTGTGAATTCTCAAGGAAAGAAAGAAAAAACAACAAAGTGCACATGTTTGTTTGAGAGAACACCCGATTCTTTTATCGTCTTTTTAGGTGAGAGGAGCTGGGCGGGCGCCTGTGCCCTTGACAGTCCTGTTGAAAAATTCAACTCATCCCCGCCAACCCCCCTCTCTTTAAAATCTCCCCTCCCTGCTGCACCTCCCTCCCCACTCTGTGCACACCCATTTCTCCTGCCAAGCTGCTTGAGCCTTGAGAAAGGTCAAAGGTCAAGCTGCCTGGATTTCCAGCAAAAACTCACCTTCTGTTATGAAAAATATGAAAAAAAAGATATATATATATCTCAACCACTTATCCTGTCTTGATCTTTACCAACACATAGAAATATGATGGTGCAATCATTGTTAAGAATACAAGCTTTTACTGTATCAAGTCTCAAGATGCAGATTGAACTTCAAATGACTTCAATCCAATCTACTCACCACTCTGCATGTATGCATGTATGTGGCGATATATAATTATTGCCACATACATGCAGACACAGATGCACAAATTCTCAATCATACACATTCACTATCCTGAACACTTTTTCAATTTATATCGCCTCTGCTGTGTTCGACATGTTGTCTGTCTCTAACCATAGATGCATCTCTTCATACTGTGTGTATTTGTGTATGACATAGACTACTGTGTGTGTGTGTGTGTATGCGTGTGTGTGTGTGTGTGTGTGTGCTTCATCTCCCTAATGCTCTCCATGCTCAGTGATTTTATTGACATCAGTTATTCATAGCCCCGCTCTCTCACACAGGTTCACTTAAGAGCATTGTCACTACAAGGAGTTTGAGGGGCACCGATCAGCATGGCAGTGTGTGTGTGTGTGTGTGTGTGTGTGTGTGTGTGTGTGTGTGTGTGTGTGTGTGTGTGTGTGTGTGCAAGCATGCATGTGTGCGTGCATGTGAATGCATCTATCATGCTGCACAGGCCCTGTTATGGCAGTTTATCATGTCTGGCCTATATTTTGATATTTCATTTTGTTTCAATTCATTGAACAATGTCTTGAAGTAACTTTTAATTCATAATGCTCATGCAGTTAGTGTATTTATTATATTTTGTATTTTTAGCATATGTATGAATGTCTTTATGTGAGCCACTCAACTTGGCAAAGACAATTTTCTGTTTTTTGCTTACAATAATTGAGAGTAGAGTTTCTGAATCTTGAATAAGAGCAGACCACTGAAGTGTGTATCCAATGACAGAGAGTGATATTGTAATTGCTCATGCATCTGTGGTGTGATATCAACATAGTTAAATATTAGAAGAAGATGCCACTGAGACAGACGCCTCAGAAGCAGATCAATATCAGTCGGTGCACAGAGATATAAATATCAGCCCAGGCCAACCCTATATTATCCAACACTTGATCGTCTTTTTGTTTATTTTTTAAGGATCACACTGTATGCAAAGGTTCGGCTCGAGCTGATCTAAACGGCTGTATTTGCTGTTGTTGCGTTGTTTATCACCAAACAAAGCCTTGAAGCAGTGGCTGCGGGCTGATTGTGGACCTTGGTCTCTGCCACATGATGTCCTGTCTTTCTGTCCTCCTTCCCTGTCTTTCAAATCTGTATCTCCAAACAGCCTCTCTCATTCCACCTAAGCCGGAGAGAGTGGTCTACTTGATCCTGTGGAAGCTGTTTGAGGAGTTTCAGTCCCTGAAAGCAAGCGGGGCCCCCATCCCCATGCCCCCCTGCTGTCTGACTGACAGCATGGCTCCGTTGGCCAGCCGCTGGCCTGAATCCCCGGGCTTTGGCCCTCTCTAGCCAGCTTTCATCCAGGCATGATCCCACGGAGGAGAACCACAATACCGTCAGGACGGATTTGACAGTCCTCTCTCATCCCAGGGATGTCCAAAGCTCTTTCACAGTGAAGTGAATGCTCACCCCTCCCACCCTGGTTCCTCTGCCCACGCCAACTGGAGTGTGATGTGTGTGTGTGTGTGTGTGTAATGTGTGTATGTGCCTGTTTGTTGTTTTATGTATTTGTTGATGTTTACAAATTATGCAAAGCCAACAAACATGGCTCATTGTTGGAGCAACTTTGCACTATTGTACTAATATTTTGTGTGCATGCCTGTATGTGTGTGTGTGTGTGTGTGTGTGTGTGTGTGTGTGTGTGTGTGTGTGTGTATGCGTGCGTGTGTGTGCATGTGTGTGTCAGGAGACAGACAGGACATTGACCAGCTCAGGAAGTGGCTGGAGTGTGTAGACAGGAGGAGGGGGAGCTAGGCTTCATTGATAAACCTCCTCCATCAGCCCAGGCTCTCCTTCAGTCCCAGACAAGAGAGGAAGAAATGCAGGCAGGCACGGGAGGGAGACACTATAGATCCAATATTGGGATAGGACTCCAGCCACTGCCAGCCATTGATTAGGATCACAATCAGTCAGGAAACCATTGACCAGCCTGTTCCAAAAATAGAGTGAAAAAGCACCTGAGAGCGAGCGGTGGACAGGGTCAGCCTGAAGTCACAGCTGACCGCCCGAACACAAGGTCTCCTGCTCTGTAGCCTGAGGCGAGCGGTATGGGCTGCACTGGAACCACGGCTACACTGAGTGCCGCTGTTAACCTCACAGATGTCTTTCATAATGGAGCTTAAGGGTTTATGCCACTTGACCTTTGACCCTCACATGTTATTGACACGTTTCCTGGTTCATTGGTCAAAACATCCCCATGGAGCTGGAGATCTTTTAGCCAAATGCACCAGATTTGAAACAGATTTGACATCACCGATGAAAGCCTGAAATGATTTATTGTATTTGTTTGATCAACAAACCTGGCATCATTATAGCACATAATAAACACTTCAGTATTAACTGAGGCACATGCTTACATGCAGAACCCCTCAAACTTCTTGTAATGTCAATGGTCTTAAGTAGAATCAAAGTCAATGTTAAAGGCTTTTTTTTTTAAAGTATTTAGTTCATTATTTTTTTCTCCTATTTGTAGCTGATCACAGCATTAATTCACATTTTATTTACTGCTATATTAATGAATGAATTACTTTCTATACTTCTGCTTCCCAAAATCGTTATACGAATGTTTATTTTCACTTTTGCAGCCTTAATTTATTGAAGCTGAATGAGCATGCATGCTATTGTTTGGCAATGCCATGCTTCACATTCACATGTTTCCACTGTTTCCACTGCTAAAATCTTGTGAAAGTAAAAAAAAAACAAAAAACAAAAAAAAAAACTCAGGCACCACAGGAATGATTATATGTTTCTGTGGTCAAATTTCAAGGGTAGTTTCTGTTGATTTGGAATTCTCAATAATATGAGCCAGGAAGACAAACTCTGGAGATGCATCTGCGTTATTGCAGCAAAAAAAAAAAAAAAAAAATTCCACTGAAGCGAAGTATCACTTTAAGCCGCTTCACTTTGTTTGGGAGCCAGCAAGGCAATGTGGTGCCAGGTAGAATGCAGAGTAAATCTTCCTGGGTTTGTGTGCTAAAGGCTCAGGGAGGGATAGAGGAGGGCCGTGGCAGACCTGGACGACTGCGAGTGGATGCGGTGCAGAGAAGGGCCAGCGGTAAGGCGCCTAGAGCCTGCCCACAGCAGATAAGTGTCCATCCCGCTCACCTCACACACCAGACCCTGAGCACATGTACAGTATGTATATGATATGGAGATGCTCACACATGCATGCACCCACACTATCCAGATTATCTGGTGGAAGAGGTTTACAAAGACTACACATCCCCTGCCCATCACATACACACGCACTCACACACACACACACACACACACACACACACCACTCTCATGCACATTTACACACATGAACATATCCAAAGATAGCGTTTAATGTGGCGAGGACACTATGCATCCAGTGGTGGCTGTGTGGAGAAATGGCCTGAGTAAGCTCTGAATTTACATGGCTAAGCAAAGTTGTTAACCCTGAGCGGCAGGGCCAGAGAGAGAGCTAATGGGATTTCTCTCTTAATGAAATTTATGAAGAGAGGAAGAGAAAGAGAGAGAGAGAGAGAGAGAGAGAGAGAGAGAGAGCAAACGATAGAGGAGGTGGTAGTGGAGTAAAGATGGGAGGCTGGTGCTGTTGGTTCACATTGTTTCTGCCAGGGATCGAGGGAGGGAGGGAGAGGAAGGGAGAGAGAGAGAGAGACAGAGAAACAGAGATGAGGAGGAAGGCGTATTCCACTAGCCAGGCCATCCTCAAAGGCAGGTTGCCAAGAAAAAATTTGGCGGCCAAGATGGTCTCTGTGAGGAAATTGTTGAACTGCTAGAGAAATGCAAAGCTCAACAGTTGTTCTTTTTCAATTGTCTGAAAAAAAAAAAAAAATCACTGAGTGATTTTAAAGAAAATACCATTCATCACTTTAAATAAATAAAACAAAGAAAAGACACAAAAAATAAACATTGAAAAGTTTTTATCCTCCATGATGATCCAAACAATCTTTCTTCCTTTGCTTCCATTTAAACAAGACATAGTCTGTGTGCTAACTGGGGGTGAAATGAGTATTAAAAAATCCTAACCAGGTAGATTAAGGTAAGGAATCAAGTCGAATTAAGGTATATTGCTGAAATATTCCTTATATAGAAATAAAATTAGCAGTTTAAAAATGTACTCAAGTTAAAGTAAAGAGTAGCTCATTTACTATAAATGTACTTGTGAGTAGAAGTCAGTTACGTTTTTAGAAAATAATATTTTTACATGTATTTTTTTCCCTGTAACTCTCAAAAGTTACCAAATATAGTTCAAAGTATGTATTTCAATTGGAAAATTCCAAAATGAGATGCATGAACAAAGTAAATCCAGTCCTCCAGTCCTTGGTCAATTTACACCGTACGCAGTGCGCTGTAATGGTTGTGATTTAAAATGCACAATACCCCAGTATAAACAAACTTAAGCTGAAATACAATTGCCGACTATATAGGCGCACTATGAAAAATTGCTGAGAGTCGATTGAAGTGAGAACCATTTTGACTCACCTGACAGAAACTTTGGAACAAGCACAAAACTGGATGGTTTAGTCTTCATCGTTGTCCTGACACACTGATAAATTACGTGTTTATTCCACTTTTTTTTTTGTCAGCTGAAACTGTCCCCATTTCAAACAAGCCTCTGCAATTTTACACAGCGCACTTTTAATTTCCAGCGGTGATCTCACTGTGGTTTCTTGGCTTTGAATGCTTCGTTTAATTTAAGTGATCTAGCTTCAGCTTACAGGCACAGCATACGTATGTGAAACTCTTGAACAATATGGAAAAAAAAAAATCTGAAAAAAAAAGTTTATTCTGTCTCTGAAGCTACTTAAGGGGAAATTCAAGGGAAAATCTGAGTTTAAGGGTTTAAAAATTATTCAGAAAAGTGTGAAAAAGCTGATGTCAGTTAAAGGAAATGGAGTTCTCTTCTCTTGATACAAACAAATGTGGTGGAGTCGCTGCTTGACATCATGTTGTACGTCCACTGCAGGGTGTTGTATTTGACGGCCGTCTACCGGCTGCCCTCGGGCTGTGTGAGCTGGGGCTCGGCCTCTGAACGCTCTGAACACAAACCCTGCAGCTGGGGAAGATCTCGTTGCTGGTTTCTCTTTTCTCTGTTTGCCCTGGAGTGAGTGGGCAGAAGCGTGAGGTGAGGCTGTGCTGATTGGGGAGGAAATTACCCCGGAGTCTGCACATTCTCCTGTGTACAAGCAAGCACACAGACACACAAACATGCGCGGATACACACACTCGCACGAGTACCTGCAACGGCATACAGCGGCCTACACAGATCATCAGCCTCGCAAACATCATTACTTGCTCACACACACACGCACACTACACAAATTCCCACACATACACACACATTTCCCTAGGTTTTGTTTGCTGTTTTAGTTTGGTGGTGCTGAGGCAGACTTCTTCACACACACACACACACACACACACACCCTTCCCACCTTGCCACACACACCCTCACGCACCCTCCTATCCCACCCCTTCTCACACACACACACACACACACCACCCCCACCCCTCAACCCTTCGCCCCTCTCGCCCTCCGAACCCGGCACAGTCAGCATCGGCGTGGCGACGCCAATCGATGCTCCGCGCCCCGCTGAGCGTGTCCGCACAAGGCCGAGCGAGGGCCCCTCCGCAGGGGATTGTGGGAAATCTGATTTATGATGCCCTCGGTGTTGCTGACCACTAACTTTAGCTCCCTCTCTCTATCTTTCCCTTTGTCTCTCCATCTCTCTCTTTCCCTCTCGCTCAGTCGCCACGCAACCTCTCCATGACTTACCTGTTTAACTCCCTCTTTCTACAGTGCGTCGTTGCTTTATGAAAATGAGAGCGGGCGCCATAGAAGCATCTGGAGGAGGAAGGAAGGAGCTCGAGAGAGGAGGAGGGGCTGGGGCGCATAATGGAGGACAGGAAGTGAATTTGGGCGCGAGGAGCGACCAGGAGGGATGGATGAGAAGGGGTTTGTTAAGAAGGATGCAGGGAGATAAAGGGGAGGAGAAAGAAAAGATGATTCCATTTCATAGGGATCTGCTTGCAGAGGGAGGTGGATGTAGAGGATTTCTCTAGATTTTCACGGCTGCTTTGGTGCTCAGCCTCTCTCATCTGCTGTTGTCTCTGCCCTGGCACATGCTGTGACGTCTCACCATACCACTGCACACCACAGTACAGCACACACACACACACACACACACACACACACACACACACACGAGCAAGATTAATCAATCAGTTATTGAGCAGTGATGATGTGGTTTTACAGGCCAAGCTGGAAGTTACTTCGAACATGGGTTTCCTCAACAGATTTCCATGATTTTTTTTCCATATGGTTTTTAAAAATTTAATTATTTCAGTTTCACAAATTGAACTGTGGTAGAGTGTTGGGTTGTATAGTGATGTGGACATCATATGGTGGTGATGAGTCCCATTTTTGAGGAAATTAATAGGTCTGATAAATCGATAGCAAGGGGATTATCGATGAGTAAACATATTGGTTTAACATTATTTAACACTGCTGTCCTGGTTTCCCTCATGACCACTGAACTACTTTGCAAATCAACCTTCAATGAGCTAATGAAGTTACAAATAAAACTGGTAACCATGTTATCGTGGAAGGGTTGCCAATTAACGTTGTTGAGAAAAAGCCGTCTAAGAAATCACTTGTACCAGACAAACTTAATTTGCAAGAACAGCTTTTCCCTGTGGCAAAAATAAAAACTCAGCTATAAATATGTGTTTAATCCACAGTCATTATCAATATAGACCGCTACAGTTCAGTTAAACATTGGTTGCAATTTGCCAATGTTCGTCACCTCCAGCTACCTCTGTGTGTCTGTCGTCGTGGCTACTCCTGCGTTCATGCAGCTAGCTAGCTATCAAATGCCAACCATGAATAGTTAATATGCAGTGAAAAGGGTTGATAGAGGCGTGAACAAACACAAGCTACAGCTGTAGAGCAGAGCAAGAGTGAGAGTTGCTGACGTAATCATTGAATATTTCTGATAGCAGTTGCCAGCTTTATGTTGTGTTTTTTAAAGTAAATAACAGCCTAAAATTGTATACAGCTGAGTAAGTTGGTGTAATTTATCTCGTAGCATGAAACGCCAAACTCTGCAAGGCTTATGTTACCCCCAAAAAACACAAGGTCATTGCAAATGTGTCCATGCAACCCACAGCTAACTCACGTCTGGGTTTTAGGCCTACGAAATGTCACACTGTGGCAAACCTTTCCTCTTTCCTGACATTAGCCATGTTATTTTTTGCGGGGGATCCTAACGGAAGACTAACCTGCACGGGCACATGCACAAAGACACACACAGACTCACAAGTGGCAATTATCTCATCAAAACAGTAGTGGTCGATGGTTAACAGTCTACACAGGAGTGCTGTCTCAGCTGCAGGGGGCCTCCAAGCCCCTGCTGTGTGAGACCAGGGCATCCTAAGGACTTTTCATTCACTATCTCCTCCACTCCACCAACACAGTAAATTAGAAAGTTAACGCACTGATGGGGCGGAAGATTGCCCTGCTAGGCTTCTGTGTGTGTGTGTGTGTGTGTGTGTGTGTGTGTCAGCAGCAAAAGCAGCTCCCCAAACAGCAGGAGCTATGCATTAGACTAATGTGTGATTAAATACATCCATGCATGTGATTGGTTGATTTATTTGCTTTGACAGTGGTAACTGGTTAGTTTTATAGATCAATCATAAGGGGGTGGAGAGAGGATACATATTGTCTTCACAGTAAAACATTATGATTGTAATTTCTAATGTGACCATTATGATGTAATATATCCTAACTCATATTTTTCACCCCAGTATTTCTGCATCACACTCTGGAGAAATCTCTGAAATCTGTGTGTCGACCTACTGGGAAGCATGGAAGACATCTTACCCAGCCTTAATGATGCTTTTAGTTGCACTGTTAAATATTTCTCTCTCTTCTTCACTCTCTCTCTCAACTGTAATTCTATAATCACTGTGAAAGGAAGATGTATATTTAATATCTCATCTCAGTGTGATGATGTGGCATGTTTTGAAACATTGGTTTCATGACTATATCAATACCTCATCTCTTTTTCATGTCATTGACAATCGTTCTCTTGAGAAGCAACATCCGCCTCTGAGCGAAATGGAAGTGCTTAAGCCTACAGCTTATTTCAATATCTGATTCGCTGCTGCTTTGCTTTATTAAGACATCGCTGCTCATCAAGATGATGCCATCACGAAGCAGTAAACAACCGTTTTTATTTTGTGGTCAATCTAATTTAACTACCATATGAGATGGGCGCATTTCACAGGACACTAAGTTAATGAAAATAAAAGCAGATTTGCAGACGCCATTCATTATTTTTCTGGGCGATTTACCAAGATTTAGATTTAGGCCTACCTTTGCTGCCATGCTTGTTCTATGTTTTATCTGTGTGGTCGTTTATTGAATTTGCAGAGGGCAAAGTTTGTTTTCACAGGCTCCCTTTTTGAGCCTAAGTAGTTGTGACATCTCTGCTACCCACAATCCCCTGCGGGAGGAGCTGGCTGTTAGCGATATTTCCCTGGTGATGGCTTGGGCTTGGGCTTTACACCATGTTACAGCAATTAGATCTCAATTAGCTCAGGAGTAAACACACAAACAGAGAGAGAGGGAGAGAGAGAGAGGGTGTATTGGAGGGTTTGGTGTTGGGTTAGCAGATGTAAAAAAGCTCTTATCTCTGGGGTCTTGTTTGAGCCTCCAAGCCCCATGTGCATGTAGCCCTGTGGGCACGATTCAATCTACAACTCCCACACATAAACACACATGCAGAGAGCGCTGAGCAGGAAAGACAAGGGGGACTTCAAAAACACAGAATGAGCAGTGATGATATAGCAGTTTAACAGGTTTATCACGAGGCTTTGGAGATAGCCGTCTGAGATGCCTTTGCCTTTAAAGGCAACTTCAGTAAAATTAATTGTCAATGACTACTTCATTCTGAATGAATAATTCAGCCCCTGTATCACCTCAGTTCCATCTCCCTCCTCCTCCTCTCCTCTCCCTCCTCTGGCTCCTCTTCGCTCTGCCTCTCTCCCTCTCTCTCCCGGGTCGCTGCGCTTGTCGCGGGTGATAATCCGTGTCACGGCGGCTGATTGGGGATTAGGACTAGCAGTTTATTCACGGCAGGGAGAATGATACAGCGCTTAGTGGCACAGGCTCCCGCGGCAGCCGCTCTCTGCTGAATTAGCAACATGTTTGAATGAGATAAAAGAGACAGCTTACCCCACCGCACTTCACCACCTAATCCCTATACAGCTGTGAAATGAGCCGGGCCAGCCGCACCACACCTAGACCAGCGCTGGCTGTCTCCCTGCCTCCCTCTCTCTCTGTCTCTCTCTCTCTCTCACACACACACACACTCACACACATAAGCACATGCTGTACCTGCCAGCACACATGCATACACACACAAAATACCTATAATTCAAAGACCTTTATTGGGAGCGCTGCCCGTAAAGTTACAGTAAAGTCATTTCAGTGAACGGTGGTTAATTTTTGTCTTTACTGAGATGTTCCTGCGACCGACCAGCACCTGGGTGCGTATGTTGGCGGTGCATGGGGAATCTCGTTCACACCTATGATTTGGAGTAAGATTTCTCCCGTTCATCTTCATTCTAGGTCAACACAGACATTTCAGATCTTCTTTAGGCTCATACGGGCTGACAGAAGTTGTGTGTTTCTCACCAGTAAATCAATCACTCTGTGTTAAACAGCTGTCATTTCACAACAGGTCACTGGCAGTAGCCTTGTTTTTTTGTTTTTTTTTGTTTTTTTTTTAATAACATATGACATCTTATATTTTCTGATGAAATACTGCTGAAATCAGTGATTGTCATGTCACAATTAGCCCCTCCCTTTTCTCTTTCTTTGGAAAACAAAGGACGGTAAAAACCAAAATCCCTGGGGGCAATCTCTGCCAGCGTCGGTGGTAACAAAACTACAGCGCTGGGTAGCCGTCTGGCTTCATATAGACAGTGTGATGGATTTCACAGCAACTCCGGGCTAGAAGTGAGATGTCAGAACGGGGCAAAAAATAAACCTCTGACCAGCCCGGCTTGGCATTCTGTGGACGGATGATGTGGATGGAATTTACAAGAAGCCAATATACAGTAGAAGTCTCAAACCATTAATATCAGACACAAGGATGGTGCAAATTAAACACGAATGGAGGATGTCTCACTGGTTTTTGTGTGCAGATAAGACAGTGAAAAAGTCAGAAAAAAAAAACGCTTGCTTTGCTCTTTTAGTAAATCACCTTCACCTTACAGTATAGGAGACGGCAAATCCTGGAGTTATAATATCAGCTGTAATTCTCCATTCCTATTTCCCTTCTTCCCCTCACCCCTCCTCCCTCCACTCCGTCCCTCTCTCCTTCATTACTTCTCCATATGTAGATAGCCACACATTATTATTATTTCCCTGCCTTATTTTGCTGACGCGACGCTAGCCAAATGAAGTGAGATATACAGCAGGGCTTATTGGTGGAGATGGCCAATCCCTTCTGGCCCGAACCATTAACAAAATAGACCGCACTTTGTCTCCTGGTGATTTTCATATTGTTGTGTGTGGAGATGATGGGGGGCTATTTTTAGAGCTTAATCACATGTAGGAAATAATAAAGGCTGAATCAACCCAGAGACTCAACTTTCAGCTGTCCAAGGCTTTCTGCAAAGGTAGCCTGTGGAATCCAGTGAAATTGGACACTGGAAATTGGATGTTGAATGCAGCAACACAGTCACTGGATGTCAAGTGCAGCTGTGACTGTGACTTGCATGATCACATGAGTCAAGGGGGAAAAAAAAAAAGATATTCTGCTGCTGAAAGAGTATTGTTAAAGGAAAGGAGGCGATTATAATTTAAAGGGGCGCTATGCAAATTTGCCAAGGGTTGATTGAAGTACAGAGATTTATTGTTGTCTGTATATGGGTCTCACCGACTGTAAAATTATCAACTTATTCCTCAGTTTTTTGTTAGTTAAGTGAGCAGTCCTTGTTTTGATCAACCCTTAATTTTGCATAGTTCACCTTTAAGCAAAAAATATCACAAATAAATAAACAAACAAAAGTGTTTGCACCTTGTGCTACAGTGTGTTCTGTTTCTGTGCAAAAGGTATGTCGGTTCCCAAAATAAACATTTAATCACAGAAAATACAGCAGAAGCCTGCACTTGTGGGAAAAATGAGGCAAAACAGGAGATGTCAAGTGATATGCATTTTTTCCCCCCATGAATGCAACCTTTTGCTATGTTTTCTATAAATACATTAATTCATTTATGAATTAATGAAGGAATCGAAAAATAAACACAAGAAGACAAATAAATTGATTAATGATTAATGAATAAATACAATTTTGTGTTTTTAAAAATGTCACCGTTGCAATCATTATTACCTTGACATTACCCTTACTTCTGCATATGTTTATTTAAATGTGGGGTGTTCATCACTCCCGCTCCTCCCAGTGGGTTTACATTCTGATCTCTGGCCGTCTGTCCCTGGGCTGAGAGGCCATGTCAGTGTCACCCCCACATGTCGCTACCTCGGAGTCATCTCTGGTTACCAGCCGATACGGAGGAATAAGCATTTTTCCTCTGATTGGTTTAGCCAGCGTCTCTTAATATCATATTGATGATAATTTCCCTGTAATGCGCCATTTGCACTAATTGTGATGCAGGGAGTGAGTAATGACATGTGACTGGAGCCCGCTCCCCAGCCACTCCTCAACACTTAATCTCCTGATTGTCCCAGAGAGAAGAAACGTGACAAGATCATCATAAACAACCTGCCCGCCCAGCCGCCCACCCCCCACACGCACACACACTCCACCACTCACCACCCACCACACCCCTAAACACAGACACACACACACACACCCCACCCAGCCACAGCCCTTCCTCCTCTCTTGACCTCTGCAGTACCTACACATCTTCCTCTGTCACTCTCTCCCTCTCCCTTGTCCCCATTCTTCATCCGCTTGTTGTCTTTTTCACCCTTTCACCACTTTACTCAATTTTTCATTTGTCCCTCCTTCTCCCATTCCCCCCTCTGTCTCTTTTTCTCCTTCATAATTACTCTGTGTGTCTAGCTGTCTGCCCTCTCTTCCAGTGTGGCACGACTTGATTCCACATGCAAGACAAATTGATCTTGATTCCGTATAAAATAAGTAACCAGAGAAGTAGTAACTCCATTCTTGTACTAGGACACATATAACTAGATATATATGCTAATACCACTTAAGCAAATGAAATCAGGTAATTGCCCATAAGAATTTAACCTTTGAACAATGAATTACTGCACGTCTCTCCTCCATATGCAAACCATTTACATAAGAGTTAATAATTTAAATTTTTCGTACCTTCTCCCAAACATTTCTCCTCCTCTTCCTCAACACAGTGATGATACACACTGGTGATATTACCTGACTAGAACATCTTCTACATACTTTTGGAACTGACTTTTGAGAACCTCTGCACAAGTTTCTGAATAAATGAAGACCTGAAATTTGATCTCCATATTTTGGTAATTCTTTAGACTTTTTAAGCTTTTTTTTTTTTTTTTTTTTTTTCTCGCTGTGTGGGCTGTTCTTCATCTTTTTAGACAATTGCCTCATACACATGCACACCAACACACATAGACACAAACATACACACACAAACACACACAATCAAGTGTGGACCCGTTGATTTTCACCTCTTTATCTGAGCTTTGGGTGTGAAATCAATCTAGGTGCCCCATCTACAGCGCCTGCAGGAGGGAGAACATCAACAAACCTCAAGAGAGGAACGCCAGCAGGGGCAAAGGATACCTGGAGAAATTCTGATTATAATCACAGAAACGTATAATTTTATTGGTCATAGCAGCTCAGAAGAAAGAAAATTGTTGCGTTTCTATATGAAATAAAATTCAAACTGAGTTTATGATTATGTATAAGAACGGAGGAGAAGAAAGGAGATGGTTTAGAGGAGGAGAAAAAAAGCAATTTATTGTTGAGCTGGTAAAGAGGATGAGCTGATGGTTTGGAGTATAAAATGGAGTGTGGAGGGTTGAGTCAGGGACTGTTAACCCCAGGGGAGGTTCAGAGCATTGGACCTTATTCCCAGGCCATCTCATTGTTCCTGGTCTGGCTGTAATTTAGGAGGAAAGCGGCGTCAAAGCAGCCATAAATCCTGCATGTGCCGAAAGCGCCCTAATCTCAATCTATCAGCAAGACTCTGGTCAGCCGGTAAATACCCATCCTCTTGCTCTTACTCATGTGATCACACACATGCTCACACATCACATGCACACATGCACGCACACAAACACAGTTTTCTTTTTGTCTGCATATCTACTTTTCTAGTTCTGCATGAGGAAGCCGCTCTTGCTGAGAGGGCAAGTTTGCAAGATGAGCGGTAAAGGCACACATGTGCACACATACATGCTCTCAAACATATGCACAGGTCACTACTGGAGGCATACAGGTCCCACACAGTCATTGTTCACTGCAATTTTCCTGTCATCATACAGGGTGAAACAAAAGACAAAAAGGGGCAATGAGAAAACACTGAAATGTAGATTTAAAAAATTGTTAATCATTAAAACATGAATCCTGTTTTAGATGTTTTTAGGGCAAAAGATTAAGTGATTTAAAGTTCCTTGAATAAAAAAGTGAAAGCTCCAAGCACACAAAAGTGTAAAACAAAAAATCTACATGCAGCAATACCTTTATAAAAAGCTTTTTAAACATTAAACATTGTCTTTAACTCTTAAATAAACATTCCCAATAAAGACTAACATTTTTCTATTCACAAATTTTCCAATCTATCTTTTTACTAATCATTGCCAATCTTTTCTTTTCTTTTTTTTTCAGTGGATAGTTTAAAAACCGCAGCAACATGCTTCTCTAACAGGCAATTGTCCATTCAAACAGGAACTCTTTTATCACATATTCACCTCTACAAGCATTTCACTCAAATGTGATGTTCAAGCATTTCTTTGCTTTCCTTCTCCTTTCTCTTCCTCTTCTTCTGGGGCTTTCTGAGCACAGTCACTTCAAGGCATTCTGCGCGGGAGGACTTAAAGTATCAGGGCATTTCAGTTCACTCGGGGTTACCATGAGGTTATGATAGTTGGATGGCACCTCATACAGGACATTCTATTTATTACGGACACACATGCACACGCACATACACACACACACATGCACACACACACACACACACACAAATGTGTATAGAGACATCCCCGTGTCGATCAATAACCCTCATAGATTGTCAATTATGCTCTGGAAGGGGAATGAATGGGATTTGCATATATATAGAGCTGAGTTTACCCATGCGCTCACGGGACGTCTGAAAAGTGCTGTCCTCAGCACCCTGACCAACTGGGGATAGGGTGGGGTGGGGGTGGGGGGGTGCACGGTACAGCAACCTCCTAAATATGAGAGCAGACACCTGAGGTGCGCTGATTAATTCATGTCACAGAAAATCATTGTATTAGATGTGATCAAACTCGCCATAGCTGAATGTCTTCACAGAGTGAGACAAAGAGACAGAAACAGCAGAGCACACTGGACAGAAAAGGAGAGAGACGTGTGTTTTGTGTGTGTGAGTGTGTGTGTGTGTGTGTGTGTGTGTGGGTGGGTGGTGGAGTGGGAGAGTGAAAGAGAGTCGTTGATAATTGTTTTGTGATCTGGCTCAGTCTTTAATTTGAAGTGATTTTGGACATTTTCAGTTTTCTTTCAGCTGAGCTTCCCTAATTTGTTTGTCTAATTCTATTTTAATACATGCTTTTCTCACAATTATTCTTCAGTAGAATATATTGATTGTGGGTGTGAACCTGAATGTTTTTTTTTTCTCATTCTCATAATGACCACACACTAAAGTTAAATATGTCCTCCTCAGTTGATTTAATACATACTTCCTGCTTTAGTTCAGTTTTTCATTTTCTACTTTTTTCTCTTATTTATTGTTATTTATCATTTATCTTGTTTGTGGACAGAAATGTGAGCGTGTGTGTGTGTGTGCCATTTTTTCTCTGTAATTTGAATATGTATTTTCATGTGCCTGAGTCACTACAGTGGCATCGAGGGCCAATTAGCGGGGTGGATTATGTGTCTGAACCCTGCTCCTGTGGGAGAGAGCAAAACCACACAGAGGGAAGGCAGGAGGATGGGTGCATTCGCTGCCTGAAGCCACACAAATTACGCTCACACCAAACATCGCGTATTAGTTCCCTATTCCAATGTGGTGTGGCAGCAGAGCTCCTTTTGCTCATTGTTTGTCCATCACTCCTGAACCGCGAGTGAGGAGCTGTTTGCAGTCAGGTGTGTGTAAACTATAGTCCTTCTTTATGTTGCATTACTAGATAAACACGTCTGCCAAGGAGTCAAAGCAACAAATGTGTGTTTGTGATTGTATGGGACTGCAAATATAAAACTGTGAGAGCCAGAGCCAGAGAGAAAGATTGAGAGAGAAAGAGATAAAGACAGGCAGAGAGAAAGAGAGAACACTCTGGCTGGTCAAGTAGATGCATACGGGGCTGAATAAACTGCAGTAAAGGAAATTAAAAGCATGTGATTCTCAGAGGAAGCACAATAAAGAACCAGATCTCATTAAATTGGAGAGTGTATTCACAGCTATCTGTGTTTGAAGTAGGGCTTATTTAAAAAAAAAATAAAACTTTTACCACAAATGTTCGAAAGCTGATATTATGTGCAGTGGCAGTGGCAGAATATACACAATCACAATGGAAACACACCTTTGTAATATAATGAGGTGCATTCTGCCTGAGAAAATTGCATCAATGACTTGTATGGAAGCAGCGTTCAGTCACTATTTCTATCATATTGCTGGCCTATTATTATTGTTATTATTATTAAAAAATGTACCCCTGTAAGTGTGCTTTGATATTCCAAGAAAATCACGACTTCTTTTGCAGTAAAGTAAAAAGCTAAGCAGAATCGTTGTCAGCGTTTTCTGTCACAAACCTGCAGCGTGGCGGTAAACTGTGTGGCTCATTGGGTTCAAAATTAGTTAGAACAGTGTGCTTTATTAATAACTGTGGCTCAATAGCCATATGGGGAAGGTGGTGAGCAGTGCACACACTGATCCCCTGGACCTATGCAGTGTGTGTGGTGTGAGCCGGTCAATGGGGATATGAACCGTTAGCTTGAGCATCAGCGTGTCCAATAGGATTGATCGATTTGTTGGTGATTGCCATGGCGACTCCCAGAGAGTGTGTTTAATATCTCTATTCTTCGGCAGGTGTTTACACTTTAAACACCGTGTGGGTTTTAGCGACAACATAGCCCACTCTTCTGGAAAACCCAGTGAGCTGACTTATTTTTTTTTTCTTTACTTCCACTATGTGAGGTTATGATGTGTCTTTGTTTTCTCATTGGCTCCCTAAAATGTTGTTGCTCCCACATGGGAACAATAAAGAGACTTAGATGACTGACAAGATGAGTAAACTAACTTCCATGAGAGGTTGAGGTGGTGTCAGTGTTGGTGTAATGTTGTGGGGATGTTATCGCTCTCTGGCAGCATCAAGCCAATATTGTCACCCTGTTAGAAGGTCCTGCTACGCTAAATCTGCGGAGAGCGAGCTGAAGGGATCAGACTCCCAGTGTCGGGGGATGTCAGGAACTTGCTGGGGGGGGTTATATAAATATATATACAGTATATGTGTCTGGGATACGACCTTTTCATCCCCCTCCCTCTCTCCTTTTTCTCTTTTTCCCTCCCTCTGGGCACACCCCTCACTTTCTATCCAATCTATTTCTTTTTGTCAACTCTCCTGGTCTATGAAGCTGGTTGGTCCACCAGGAGAAGCTGTACACCACACACACACACACACACACACACATACATGCACACACATGAGATGCACCATGGTGCATTAGAATGGTGATTTGGCCTCCTTCATGCCTATGCTATGGCCCTATTTATCATAATTCATCATTTACCGTACCCACTCCCCCTGCTATTCACATGGGCATTATCATATTGTGGTGTGGCTGCAGGGTATAGAGTCGAGGGTACAGATGTAAAAGTGTACACAACATGTCTGAATGAGAGATCATCCTTTTAAATACTTTTCCCAAACAGCTTTTAACAGCTTTGAGAAAAGGGGTCTTGCAAGGCAAAGGGATTTGAATAGGATCAGGGCAAATCTATATAATAAATGCATGTTATTCATGATCCTATCACATAACATGCTGAGGAGCCTTGTTCATCTGAGCTCCAGGAGTCCAGCAGGATCTGAAAATAAGCTAAAGCAAAATAGTGGCAAATTATATTATTAAAAGTACACATCTATATTTCCGTAGTCATACATACACTTAGAAATACGCAGTGTTTTCAGTGCATGTACATGTTTTATGTTTTGAGTTTTTCCTCAATATTTCAGTGCATTTTGAGATGATCAATGTTAATCCAACTACTGAGAATCAAAGATTTTCATGTTCCACCTGTAGCATGTATTTTGAGAAATGTAGCACTGATGATGATGATGATGATGATGATGATGATGGTATCAGTGCATTTTAGTTTATATTTATTAATACATTGTTTCAGTATGGTGTAGCACTTTCAATAATCTTAGTGTTAACATCCAGTCTTTTTTTTTTTTTGGCCTTTTACTCGCTTTGATTGCAGTGAAACAGATTGATACCCATCAATAAAAGATTAAAACCTGGCCTTAAACAACAAACCTAAAGATTTACAAGGAGAGCGAGCAAGAAAAAGGATTAGAGGGGAGAGGTAAATCCATTTCTCCTTTGAAAAAACTACCGGTGTCCTCTGATGTTATACTGACAAAGAGTGAGAAATAACGTAGATTAGAAGATTATCTCAATTAGAGTAAAATGAGGAGGCGGCATTGAGCAGGATTAAATTCTCATTCCACAAACCACACAGACACATGCATGCAAATACGCAACATACACACACGCACTCCCTCAGTATCACTTTGCTTTTCAGATCCTAATGAGAAGAGAAAAACCTAATTTGATCCATCTCAGCCCCTCACTCTCTTCCCCCTTCATCCCCCAATCCTAGCCCCTCCCTCCCCCGCCTCGCTTGGTCATGGGCTATTCCCGCTGCTCTGATTATTGTTAATCTCATCATATGTCTCTTTCCGCTCAATAAACCCCCCCTCCTCCATCAGTGCTCCCCATTTTCACTCAAATCAAATTGTTACCGAACATAACCTGCCTGAGCCCCGGTGTGCCGCTGCAGTAATGCAGTTTGTCATAATTAAGTGCCGAGCCTAATTAATTAAATGGTCAGAGGGCTAATCAGTGCATTTGCGATGGTACTGCTGCATGATGGGGAAGGAAGGATGAATAGACACTGAGTGACGGATATAGATATTGAAGGTTTGAGCTGAACAGGAATGACAAAGTTAATTGTGGAGGCATCTCGGAGCGTCTTCAAGCTTAAGAAAACACTTTCACCCACGCATATGCACACACACACCCACTCACACACACACATGCACGCAACTGCGCACACTGA
The DNA here is from genome assembly GCF_902150065.1 of Myripristis murdjan. Classification (NCBI taxonomy): domain Eukaryota; kingdom Metazoa; phylum Chordata; class Actinopteri; order Holocentriformes; family Holocentridae; genus Myripristis; species Myripristis murdjan. Next base: position 21,131,539 of record NC_043983.1, on the reverse strand, counting down.
TGACTGCAAAAATGCACACACAAATATATGCATTCCCACACACACATACACAAACACACAAATTCAACCACACACACACACACACACACACACACACACACACAGCGCCCCTTTCCAATCCAACCATCACATTATAGTTTTCATTGAATTGCTTGAATACACAGTGCGTATTGATTGAGTAAATGTGCTAATGAAAGTGATGCACAAAGACAGTTCATTAAAGTTGGGCTTGATTAAAGGAGAGAGAGCCCACACCAGCCCAACATTACCCTGCCTCCCCCCATCCACTGGACTGGCTACCTGCATTTTTACTTCCTCAACTTTGCTCTCTCAACTTCAACAGTGTTTTACAGTCACTTTGACTCACTTTTCACATCACAGGTTCAAGACAATACAAATACATACATACAAATATATGTAATGCTTGTTTTGGGGTTAAATTCCATCCACAATAGCATGCAACACAAGAACAGCTCCAAAGACCTGATAAATCATGCAAAAGATTCATTGCATCAGACCACTGGATATGGTCCTTAATTAAACTTGGTGCTGCAGAGTCAGGGAAGATTTGAATGTTGGATCAGCATCCTGAATTACATATTGCTTAAGGTAAATTAATGCAGTGGTGTTGATCACTATGCAAGAAAGACACAAAAAGCAAAGTGGATATGTAAGACACAAAAACTGATACAAAAGGAAATGGTTCCTTCATTATTGTACTAAATGGCTACGATTTATTGTAGATTCACAAGTCTGCATCTACCTGTTTGACTGTAACCGTACAGTGAGCACCAAACCATTAGGCCTAATGAGTATTACACTGAAATGCATGACAACCACTTAACCCTTAAAAATTGGTTTCATTTTCTGTCCACTTTATGCTATTCTAATGCTGCTACAGAGATTATCTCTGTATTTGCTTTTACATTTTGAGAGAATCTTGTATGTCACAGCATTATAATATTTGCTCAGTTTAAAGTAACAGTAACTTGAGAAAATGTTTAATATGCTATATTTACAACACTGTCAGTTTCACAATGAAAAATAGCCATGTGACAACAAACTTGACCATGATCCCACCCATGCTTATGACCTTCATTGTCACCTGTATTTCCCTACTCCATGTTGAAATGGCCACAAAGGTTTTCAAACAGCTTTTCATGTAGCGCTAAAGTGATTAATGATCATGTTGCAATGCTAGTAACCTGCATAATGTTGTTAGCAGTAATGAGACATGATTGCAAACAAATGTTGAACTGATTTAGTTATTAATTTAACTGATATTATGTGATCAAACATAAAGTTAACAAGCAGGTGTGTTGTATTCGGAGAAGTGAATCTATGAATTGATGTTTTCACATTTTGTATTCAAGGACAGTATTTTGGGACGTAAAGTAAGACTTGCATCTCAGTTTCACTCCGTCTGTTGAAAGACTGAAACTGAAAGAGCTGCAAACAGCGTGAAACTATTGCAAAAATTCAGTCGAAGCAAACATTAAATTTAGAAATTGTTTTAAAAAAATAAATAAATAAAATTACAAATACATAAATTTTTGCATATGAACATCAAAGGCAGAGATATCTTCCGCTCATTTCTTTAATCAAAATGGACAGGACTTAGATCTTTCAATACGTTTGTGGAGGTTAGTGAGTGTCCTTTAGGGAGAGTCTCACATGCTTCCGGACTTGCTCTCCTTCCTTCTCTTTCTCCTTCTCGTGTCCTCTCCTCTCCCCTGCTCTCACTGAGGGCATTGTGAGAGCAGTAAGTGCTTGACCACGGAAGGGAAGTTGGCTTGGAGAATGGGAAGTGCTTGGCGCAGCAAGTCAGGGACTAAAAACTTCGCTAAGTTTTTCTCCATCCTTCCTTCCCCTCTTCTCTGTCTCTCTTCTCTCCATCTCTCTCTCTCTCTCTCTCTCTCTCTCTCCCACCCTCTCTCTCTCTCTTATTTCTTCCCTTGAAATTTCTCTTAGGAGATTATCCGCAGGTAAGCTTGTTACCTCTGCTGGCCTGCGTCAGCAGCTCTTCCCCCTGCACTGACCACTGAGGGACGGGGGGGTTGGGGATGGGGGGGCGGTGGGGTGGCTGTTGGGGGGGCCAGGGGTCAACATGCCGGAGAGAGGAGGCGGCGGTGAGGCGGCGAGCGGCAGACACGGCGAGTGGCGGGGATGCGGGGGGGAGGACCGGATTGGCGTGGGGACTCACCACTCGCCACTAACACACCATGACGACATCATAAGACTGAGCAAATGACTCCGCTGCCTCTCTGGGGAGCTGGGGAGGGGTGGTGGGGGGTGTGAGGGGGCGTGGGGGGAGAAGGGGAGAGGGGGGCACAAAGCTGTCCCCTGGTGTAAGGAGCTTCATCTCATCCGCAACGTTTAAGACCCACGGTGCCCCCCGCCCGCCCCACACCCATCCTCGCCAAAACACACAGTCCAGGCCCGTGCAGCCGTGGTGACCAGGTAGCAGCAGCAGTCAGACACGCTGGAAATGGGCCTAAATTGATTGCATACACTCCCACACAAAGCACATTAATGGAGATGACAAACACAAAAGAGGACATTACCAGACTCCAGCTAAGCCAAATTGACTGTGTATGTGCGTGTGAGTGTGTGTTCAAGTCTCAGCATCTCAACAAACTATTTATATGTATTTTTTGGGGGCTTGAGCGACCTCTGGTTTCTTTTTTGGTTTCAGGCTGATTTTTACATACCTGAGGTAATTTTTTCCTCAAGATGGAGAGATGTAAAAGAGGCTTTGTGTAGGTGTGTGTGTGTGTGTGTGTGTGTGTGTGTGTGTGTGTGTGTGTGTGTGTGTGTGTATGCCTGTGTGTGTGTACATGCACACATATGAGGATGTGTGTCTGGGAGTGCACAGTTATGTGTGTGTGTGTGTGTGTGTGTGTGTGTGTGTGTGTGTGTGTGTGTACGCACCAGGAGGCTTATAGAAGCCTTGACAAACAGGGTTCCCCCTTCTTCCTGGCTTTGGGGGTGGGGTGGAGGGATTGGAGGTGCTCTTCGGAAGAGTGGAGAGATAAACGGGAGAAGTGAGGGGGATGAAAGGGATGTATTCCTCCAGACATGGAGGGGAAATCTGCTCAAATCTTTCCTTGTTAGAGGAGAGGGGAGAGGGATCAATAGCTCTCCTCTCTGCGAAGCCAAAGTGGCTCTCTGACTGAGCCTCCACTCCAGCACAGTTGGAAAACTCACTCCAACAGCCCCATCAGTTTTTTTTTTCTCACCCTTTTCCCCTGTTTTTTTTTTTTCACTTTCATTTCTTTTTTATCTTTCCTCTCCCTTTTTTTGTTCCCTTGATCATTCCAAATATAACCTTTGAACCATCAGCCCAGGTGGATGCCTGCAAAGAGAGAACAATAGAACAAAAGAGGAAAAAATTACATCAATTAACTCTCAGAACTTTTAATTAATAATCCAGTTTCTTTTATTTTTTGTTGTGATCCATCCCAAAGGAGAGGAGGGCAAGGGAGCAGATAGAGGTAGAGTATAGAGGCAAAAGGGTGGGGGTTGATGGGGTGAGGAGGAGGGGTGTCACAACACCATGGTGAGCGGGGGACACAGGGCTGGGGAGAAATAGGGGAAGGTGGGATACGTGGCCACAAGGGAGCCCGGGGGCCAAGGGAGACAGCTACCTGTGATGAATTAATCAATCTCCTACAGCTTTTGCAACATGAATTCATTAGCAGTTACAGCTACACTATTTCAGCCTTGCAGCATCATATATTAATATATTAAAAAGGTGAGACCGTTATGCTCTAAAATAAACTAGACAGCTGGAGAAGATTGACAAGCCAAGACAGGTTTCATTTCTTTGTTTCATCTTGACTGGAATCATCTGAAGAGGTAATCTCACAACTTCTGTGGGTGGTGTTTTTATGTGTGTGTGAGAGAGAAAGTATTTGAGCATGTGTAGGCTATCTGAAAGTGCTGTAAGTACAGCATTTGTTTCTGTTTTGCCTACATTTGTTTGAAGTATGTGTTCTAGACATTTGAAATGCACCATGGCACACAGCGGTCCCCTCTGCCCACAGTTCTCCAGTGTTAAGCTGAGGTCTCACACATGCATGCTTCATATTTCCAGTATGCAATGTGCACACAAAAACACCGAGTTGACAAAAGGATATGTTCACAGCAGAAACTAACACCACGCATTAGTTCCTTCTCTGCACAAAGGCTCACTTGCCTCCCACATAGCCTACGTGCACACTGCAGGGCAACAGCTTTTCACATTATGCCCGACCAGATGTCCCAAAATACAGAAAGATTTTACCCTCAAGCCAAAACACCAGCCAGAGAGAAATAGTGCTGAAAAATCATTTGTATTCCCTAATACATATATATGTATATATAAAAACAATAACAACAAATAAACTCTACCTTAAAAACAACTTCACCACAGTCCAGATTTGAACACTTGTTTTAAGGGCCGTAGCAGTGATTTTGGATGTCTAATGTAATATCTACAAATTGTGTAAAATCCAATGTCATATGTAACCATTGGTTTCCATTCATTCTAGTACTATATGAAAATTAACTTCAAACTTTCTTCACACCAGTATTCAATTGCCATAGTCGTCCACCTTCATTTTACTGAAAGCAACGGCACTGCTGTGTTTTGATGACTTGAAATGACCTCTCCGCTCGAAAATAGTCCTCGGGGAAATGATTTTTACACAGTGTATTATCAGTTCTGTGGTTTATGAATGGTGACGACTTTTGTCGCCACAGAAGCAGAACATTATAAGGTGGGTGTTTCAACAACAACAACAAAAAATCTAATTGGACAATCAAGGGATTTCGATAAAATGTTGTGAAATATTTAGTACATGCACATGATTTCCAAAATGGTTTATTGTGCTTTAAAATGTGGGTAAAATGTAGTAAATGGCCAAAACATTTAAAATCACCGGTGTGGTTCTTTAAAATCCGGTCCCATGAGCTGAGAGAAGAGGGATGGCTGCCTTCCAAGCAGGTTCATCATGCTAAATAATAACTTGACCACTTGGAACACTTCAGCTCAGATTTTTCCCTTTGATAAACAATGTCTTTTTTTTTAAGCTGCTGGTATTCTAATGTATGGCAACAAGTTAATATGTTTAATTTCTGTATAATGAAATTAGTAAATTTATTAATTAATTGTTGGTGGATTTCATTACTATAAAAAAAATGGACCACAGAGGTCTTGGGTTAGTTCAAATCAGAAAGGTTTCTAAAGAACCTCCCTGACATTAGACAGCCTTGAGCCTTGCCTGAAACAATCGTGTAATAGAGGAAACACCAGGATAATAATCTTTTTCATATTCATATTTAAGAATAAATGTTTTGTTCATTGCCATTCGGTACTCCTTTTGTCTATTGGTTTTGTTTGGACCCAAATACAGACAGAGACAGCTGGTTGGTGGTAAAAGATGAGGATTTATAGCTTGTAATGAAATGAGAGTGGTAATGGAGAGGAAGTTTGGCTGGTTGGAGGCTCTGTCCAAGGAGGCGGCGTCGGGAAACGGAGCCAGACTGAGCTGGAGAGCAGTGAGCTGAGTGGAGTGGGTGAGCAAGGAAACACAGGGACAGAGGCAATGAGGGAGTCCTGGGCACACGAAAATACACAATGAGGAAAGCAGGCTTGAGGAAACGCTGGAGTTAAGGCTTTAGCAAGCAAGAACTAAAGTGGTCGAAAGAGTTGTTACAACATGAGCAGGCAGAACAATCTGGTGACGAGAGCAGGGAATGCCGGGATTCTTAACCTGAAGAGTGGATGAGTTGATTGGAATCAGGTGAAGCAGGAGCCATGGGAGAGGGTGTGAACTGTGAACCACACCCACAACACACACACACACACACACACACAGTTAATAGGGGTGGGGGAGACAACAGTTTTTCCCGTTGAATATTAGTGATTGTAAGGTTTTTAGTGAAAATGGTGAGTAAAAATCATTTTGAGAAACTTTTTTTTTTTTTTTTTTTTTCCTGAGACCCCCTAATCATTTGCTGTACAGGCTTTCAGGGGGTCTCAGCTGTTAATCAATGGGTGTGGATCCCTAAAACCCCCATATTTCACTCCCAGGATATAGCAGTCGTGTTTCAGAGGTGTTACTTTTGAGCTGTCTTTGAGCTGTGTGAAAGTAAGAGCATACAGTGGCCATATAGACAGCTGTAAACATGTTGCTGTATGGGTTTGATGTCCATGTAGAATCACAGGGATATTTCCTCGTGCCAGTCTTAACTTTCGAAAACACTGCCGTGCCAAGAGTTATTCCCTGCCTGCCTTTTTCGCTGACCACAATGGATGGATTAACGAGCGTGGGATCTTAGGAATGTTAATTAATTTGATTATGTGTGTGGAGGGGAGGGGTCTATGGTTAGGTGGAGTGGGATGTGGGTGTGTAGGGCCATGGTTTTATCGAGGGAGCGGGGGCAGAGCGCTCTGTAGAAGATGAATAGGTCCTCTGGCTTGAGCCACTGGCAGGCTGGCCATGCCTGGCCCTAATTTATAGCATGTGCTGCCACATAGTCAATGCGCTTTTAATTCACCCGTTACTACACAAGCAAACATTAGCGCTCACATATGCATATGCACACACACACACACACACACACACACACACACACATCAACCCATGCACATGAATGTGCGCACAGCCTCACACACACACACACACACACACACACACACACACACACACACACACACACACAGAGCCTTCATTACTCGTTTTACTAATGGAAATCTAATCATTACTCCACCTGCTTGCACACACACACACACACACACACACACACACACAACCACAGAAAGCCTCGGTTTATTTATCACTGATATCCCCTTGTGTATTACGATGGGGCCACCAGGGGTGTTTATGTGCTTATGAAGCCACAGAGTAAAGCCAGACTAATTGTATTAACCAACCCAACGAGAACCTCATGATTCTGACCCCAAGCTGTTTATGACCCACAGATCAATCGACCTGCTCGCTCTGTTTTCCCTCTTTCTGCTCCCTCCGTCCCTCCTCCTTCTCTTTCCATCATTCTCCTCTCTTGACAGTATATCATTCTGCATCAGTCCGTTTTGGCGTGGCTAAATCATCCTTGCACAGTCCGCTGTCTAATTACCATCATCATTAAGATACTGTATATGATTGAGCCTTGACCATAAAAACAGACCAGTAAAATAGAGAGGAGCAAACAAACAAGGGCTTTACTGCTCTGGCCTGGCAATGCTGATATGGGACAGCAGTTATAGCCATTTGGTGGTGATTCCTCTGACATTTTCATTTCATATTTAATTGCACTCTGGTGATTATGGCACTTAGGGTTTTATTTTGCATTTATCTAATGGTGCTATGGCGGGGGTATGGTGACACTTACGATTTTATTTGGTGCTTAATCAGGCTGTGGTGATAGGGGGGGAATTTACTATGCTTCTGTCTTCTCTATATAGTATTTCTGCTTTATGAATAGGCCACACTCTGTTGGCCGTGGTGTTTCCAAGCTGGCATGTGTGTGTGTGGCTGTGTGACACGTCTACATACAGGCGCAGCAAAGTGAGTGAACAGAGCGGAGTGGATTAGAGCAGATGGGTGTATGCACTAAATCGTGTGCAGCACCCGTTAGGTAACAGACAGGTGTTTTTTTCTTTTCTTTTTTTTTTTTTTAACTCTTCTATCTGGCCCAGCCTCTGACAGCCCTGTCACCATGGAGACAGACAGTCACCACAAACGCGGTGTCACCAAGGAGACAGGGCCAGGCAGGACCAGGACAGCAGTTGTCACAATGGCCCAGCATCCCAAACCTACTGAGCTCCCAGTCAGAGCTCATTGCACACCATCGTCTCCAGCAGTCAGCAACGGTTGAGTCTGAGAAAAGACAGGTGGAGAAGAGGAAAATGGAGATGAGAGGAAAGAGGAGAGGACAGGTAGTAGTGGTGGTGGTGGGGGCTGGGAGTGGGGCGATGAAGGAGATGGGGGGCCTCTTGTTTACTGAAAGGAATCATTAAAATATTTTCCTCTCTTTCTTTTCATTGGCGTTTTGTTATGATCCGTCACTCTGACAAAACTAACATCAGTGAGGGAGTGTTCATCATTTGCTTTATTTGTTTTGTTTACCAGTTTGGAAATGGAAAGCTATTGTGCATTATTGGGCCCGATGCTTCCAGGCCTGTGATCGCGTTAGCCTTCTCACAGCTGTCCCGTCTTGAAAGAAGCGAGCGCCATGACAGCTCCTGCTGTTTTATTAATAACAACTCATGGCTTTAAAGGAGACAAACACCTCTTCTCAAGAATGGGCTATTACCCTTTTGTTTTCTACTTCTTTCTTCTTTTCTCCATCTTTGTGAATAGTGAGGAAAACAAATTCCTCAGCCTGTAGCCAGTGGAAAGGAGGGAGAGGAAGGGTTTTTCATGGGATGACAACTGTTTAGTGAACAGACAAGAACCCCCTCAATACAGCTGTGTATGAGCCTTGCTGTGACAGGACAATAATCCAGTGTTTTACAGTGTAATGGTGAAATGCCTTTAATCCTAAACTGAGAGTAAAATTACACAAGGTCGCACATCAGAGTCAGACAAATGAGATTAATAAAACTATTACAAAAATTTCCTTTCATAAATTGCCATTATTGTATTACCAAACTGCATCATTATAAATTAGTTTATAGTATATTATTTATAACTAATGCGTCATAGTGTTCATGCCTTATGCCCAGGCTCACCTATGTTTCTCTGTGTCTCTAATCAATGAGATAACTCCATACACGACTCGTGGGCTTGTGCCCTACATCAGCGCTCAACCGCATGTCTGCAGAACTTGGTATAAACGCTCCGTAAGCACTTTATCAGAAACGCTTGTTCTTTTGGTCTTTTTCTGCTTTCTTGTTGTTTTGTTGTTCTACTTCCCCCCTCCTCTCCCTTCCTTAAAAAAACAGCATTCTGACACTCATTAAAACAGAAAAGAAGGAAAACATCAAGAGATGGAAGCGAGGCACTTGAACGCTCGCCTCTCACCAACCTGCGGTCACGTACAGCCGTCATCGCGCGGGGAGGCGCGCTTGTTATCCAGCACGGCAAGATCAGACTATCGCTTCCTCTCTGTTCTATTCGCCAACCATCTCATATAAAGACAATCAATTATGGATCAAATGAGGGCTTCTCTTTAATTCATTGCAGCAATCCCTCTAAACAGTCTGTCCTCCTGTACACCTGGGTGAACATATCACAGGCAGGGTCTTGCAGGGTTTTGCAGGGTCATATGAAGTGGCCTATTGCACCGCTACACAAGGACCTTATGTATTAACCGATTCACACTCAGTGTCAGTGTCATACTACAAAGAAGAGAGTGAAGGAGAACGGGACACTACGCTCACCGAGTGTGTTTAAGCATGTGTGTGTGTGTGTGTGTGTGTATATCTGTGTGTGTCGAAGGCACTTATCTCCCTTTCAGCTCTCCAGCTGTTTCAGTAAAACAGGAGATAACACCATAACGTCATACCTCCCCCTTCTGTCTCTGGCTACCTCTGTCCTCCTATCCCTAGTTGCCCCCCCCCCACAACACCCCTCACTCCCCACCCCCGCTGCCCATTCTCTTCCTCTTATCCCCTCCATCACGCTCATTCATAATTTATCCGGAGGCTGATTTTTTGCCGACACAATCCCAGCGTGGCAGTGCAAACACTCTCTCCAGTTTCACTCGGGGTGGGTGCTGCGTGGCCACTTCCTCCTGCAACAGGAAGCAGGTGTCGATAAGTACAGGAAGTGAAAGCCAGCACCAGCCTCAGGTGAGTCTGTCCTCTTAGGTGTTAGATATCCCTTACCACCCATCCCTCTGACACATACACACACCAGATATAAACACTGCCATGCATGTAATCCTGATCACAGACACATATAGTACTTGAGAATAGATACTATTACACCCGTACACTATCACAGAATAAAATATACAATGTGTTTGACTAGGCATACAGAGCAGGGAAGAGCATCGCAAGATATTAATGTGTACATGCATGCATGCACCCTTGCACATAATGGCATGCTCAAATTCTTAAGCACAGTGCAGCTGCTGTATATGTAGATGCCAATAAAGGCCCACAGCGACACACAGGTGAGAGTGTCCTCCTTGGTGTTGAATATCCCTTACCTGCGGGCTTCACCAGGACTCTGGCATGCTGCTGTGCCACCGTCTGGAGGGCGAGGGCCGTGCGACAGGAATCGATTGTTTCTATTAACACACAGGAGAAGTCTCTTTAATGCCAGGAGTTGTGAACATACTGTATGGAAGGAGACTGAAGACAACTAGTTTTGTGGCTAAATTGCAACTCAACTGCTATTCACATTATTTTTGTCCACAAGAAAGCCTGCAAAAAGATGAGTAAAAAAAAAATGGGCCCTATCAGTTGTTCTTAGAGTATGTTATACACTGGAATTTAACTGAAATGAAATAAAATCTAGGTTGCTACACAAAATGAATAAATAAAACTAAACTAAAATTTAAGGAAAAAATTCAACACCAATTCAAGTGATTTTTTTCCCTATATGATTGTTAATCAGTGCAGTGTGGTGAGTCGAGACGATTTGTTCTTCAACTCAACAACAAAACCTGACATTCATGATTGAGGTTCTAATTAGTACAATAAATAAATACAGTATTTTTCCTGTAATGTGTTATTTATTCATTCATTTATTTACTTCCTTACTTCATTCATTTGTTTGTCCATTCATTCATTCATTTACATATTGAGTGCATTACACAACTGTTGCAAACATACACTTGCTCTGAGCTTCTCTTGTTATAACTTTACCATCCCAGCCAACAAAACAAAGACCTAAAATCCGAACAGTTCTTCCGTTTTTTAATACTGGATTTTTCTTGTCCAGGGTTACAATCCCAGAATGCAGTGGGCAGAAGGGAAACACCTGGGACAGGTCTCCAGGCCATCACGAGGCCAACACAGAGGCAAAAACATTCACATCACTCACTGACACACACTCTGACACTAACTAAAAGTAAACTGAAAAAAATAAATTAAAATCAAACACAATGTAAAACCAAAACTAACAATAAATCTAACCCTTTTGTAATCACAAACATTATTTTCACCTTATTTATAACTAAAGCCAAACTCAATCAGAGGAAAATGGAGTTCAACCACAAATGTGACTGACATGGCATGAAGCCTGGGACTCTCAAATACTAATATAGAGTATAATACATACATAAAGGTGATCATTTGCAAATGCTTGGTTTATATTTTGTTTACAGACACTTTTCTTAGAAGATTATATATGCATTGCTCATCATGAAAAAAAAAAAAACAGTAAGTGTGAGTTCAGCTGAACTGAAATGCTCCTAATCTGTACTTTGACTTCAGAATAAAAATCATTTTGACTCTCAGTGTCCAACAAGTGAACAAGCAATTTGATGTAGTTAAGTGGTGCACAAAAGCATATTCATTTTAAAGAGTGTAAGCAACATGCCGACAGGCCAACAGGCTGCTCGATTTGTTGTTTATCGTTACAAATGAAAGAATCAAAGAAAGGAGAGAGATCGCCTCCACAGTGTGATAGAGCTGTGTAAAAGGAGTAGAGTGTGGCAGCGCTGAGTAAGACTGGAGTGGTTTTCCCCTGGCTGTGGTCAGACTGCTCTCCAGAGCTATGCTGATTTGCACATTCACAAATCAGTTACACGAAACCACCAAATGGAGGCAAATGGAAAGGGGCTGGCTTGTTTAATTACAGTATCACCGTGTTAACGGTAATGTGATAAATCACATCCTCGCTTAATATCCCTTAGGCTATTCCCCGGTTCTCACACCACTTTATAAAGATGGAATGAAAATAAAAGGTTTTCAGTTCATCCATTAAAATTAGTGCGGCTAAAATACTACAGTGAGTGTAAAATGGAAAAGTTGTGTAAGGCTGCACAGTTGTTCATTCTACAAATTGTACTACATAGAAAGGCACATACACACTAACACACATACTCATACACACACCAACACATGCACTTGTATTTGTGAGCCTGCTGTCCCGTTTTTGCTGTTTCACCACGTTGCCCATATCTATTGCTTGTGGTTTGATTTATCTGTCTACCTCTTGACTCGACACAGCCTGAAATATGTGACTCTCAACCTGAAGGTACTGTATATGATTAGATGCTAAAGATAACTGAAATGAAATCTATTCCAAAGCTATCAATACGATCGATTTCTGAGCTCATTGATTAAAGTGCAGCCATGTTCTGGCCTTGACTGCCCATACAGGAGCGTTGGGCTGTAATCCTTCATTCTAGTGTGCGAAAAAAAAAAAAAAAAAAAAAAGTGTATTTTTCTTATCATTAGCAGGGCTCAAGTCCATTTCTTCAATAAAAACAGGATTATTTAATCATCCTTTTCACTGAAAATTGGGGTTGAGACTATTCATTTAATAATTACTACCTTTATTTATTCATGGAGAAATTATGCCATAATTATTCATTTATAAAGATGATGGGAAACAGAATAATGATCATTTCAAGGCATAGTATACACAGCATGAGAGAGCAATGCCTTGACAATAATACTTGGCTCAGATACAGTGTCTTGACTTTGACTCATGCCCTATAGCAGTCAGATCAGGATGGTTTCATTCTCAGCAGTCGATTGGACACCGACTCCCTGTTTCTCCTTGACCTCATCAACGCTGCGACTTTGATAGGGAAAATGTGTGTATGCATGTGTGTGTGTGTGTGTGTGTGTGTGTGTGTGTGTGTGTGTGTGTGTGGTAGTCGCTCCACCATGACATGTTGAAACCACACACTGAATCAGATAACATGGATTTTTGTTTTCCATGATATTCCACGGTGGCCGCAACCACAGGGGAGCACAGGGCTGGATCCCGCGAGGGGCGTTAGAGTGAGCACGTTCAATTATAGCCAAAGGTGGGCTGCAGAGACTTGGAGGAGGAGGAGGGTGATTACAAACTTCTTCCTAATGAGACGTGAGAGTCCTTACATTTATTTACAGTGCAGAGCAAACTCCCAGCCAGTCAATAGGATGGAGAATGGAGGGAGATGGAGGAAAAGGAAGAGGGAGTGGGAAACAGTCACATGTTTGAAATGTTCATTATCAGGGAGAGAATGGACACCATTATGGGATACTTGCAGTTTCACTTTTCAAGCCACTATATTTTATCAGCTTTCATTTAGCATATCTTATTCGCTTTCCTTGTTAATTTCATGTTCAGCTATATTATATTTTATATATCCATTACATTTGGCCGAGTTAAACTCTGTATTCATCATATTCAGTTTCACAGTAATCTGGTAATTGCTTGTGATATCACGACACACTGCATATCCAGTTTTTAGTGGAATATAATTTACTGTTCTATTCCAGTTTCCACAACGGTGACATAAAATCTGAGTGATCAATGTAATTTTATTCATAGTATGAGAGTGACAGAGTTCCCTGTTATATTACTGTGTGACTTGCAGTAAAAAAGACTCTTATTGGCACTGGGGAATAAGTTAAGGCCTGTAGTTTCTATGGGAAAGAGGCAGAAAGCTCTTGCATCTTTCTGTACAGCCAAGGCTCTCAGTGACTCTCTCACTACACTTTCCTAGATAAAGTGAGTCCAGGCCAAGATACGTAAGAGCAGATACGTATGACAGGGGCAACTACTCTTAAAAATAAAGTGGAACATGTCCTGAAACTGATGGACCCTAGATGACCCATTCCGTACTTCCCCAGCACACACCTCTCTCTCTCTTTTTTCTCTCTCTCTCTCTCTCTCTCCGTCCTCTATCTCTCTCTGGGCCGTGACGGCATTCCCAGGAGACAGTTTTCCGGACGGTTTTCCGTGAGCGGGATGGGATGAACTCCGTATCTCTCACCCGTAAAGAGACGGAGGGGAAAAGCAGCTGCCTCAGCACCTGCCGGCCTCCAGTGAAAATCAAAATATCAATAAGCTCTTATAGCATTAAGGAAAATGCCTAAATCTGACACTTTCTCTCCCTCCATTCGCTCTTCTCTCCCTTTGCCAATATCACTCAACCACTTACACTTGGCATGGACCCACTGGAGAGTTTTACATGTACATTAAGAGAGGCTCTCTGCCTCTATTTGTCCTCCTCCTCCCTTTCCTCCTCTCCACTATATCTATTAAAGTAAATATATACTGGCTGGGTGGTGACACATAGTCCATCCTCATTCATTTTTGAACAGTTGATTGACAGGACTTGAGTTATTGCTACAGTAAAAAAAAAAAAAGCCCATCACTGACCGCAATTGGAGTGTGACATGGATTAGCCTGCTCTGAAACAGGCCTGTTGTTCCTTTAGCGTAATATTTCATTACATACGTCTATGAAGGAAAACATGACAGGAATAAGCTGCTCTGTACAAGAAGATAAACAACATGATTGGTTGGTCCATTAGCATTACAATACTGAGGGAATCACTCATGTTTAGATAATCCATAACTGTAAAAGCACTGACCATCCTGATGAAAAAGTGCCTTGCCAGGGGAAAAAAGGAGAAGATATGATAGATATAAAGGGCTTGGAAAGTGGGCCGAATAAGCAAAAAGAGATACCAGAGAGCAAAAGGAATTTAAGCAGGGAATAAGGTGGGGAGGAAAGAATGGCCCAGGGCAGGAAGAGGATAAAGAGAAAAAGAGAAGAAGAGAGGGATGAGCGAGAGGGACAGAGTGGTGGTAAAGCTGAATGATTGCTCTGTGAGAATTATTATTGATGATTCAGGCGGTGTGAATTATTAATGGAGAGCGAAAAGCATCTTTGAACGTGTCTCTGACATTCAATACTGACAGAGATCAATGAGCTGGCATGGACACAGAGGCAGGAGAGGAGCGATGGAGGGAGGAGGAAAGCAGGGTTAGACGGGAGGAGGAGAGATGGCGAGGGAAGGAGAGGGAGGAAAATAAAGGGAAGAGAGAGAGGAGAGAGAGGGAGAAGGAGCACGCGGGGAAGTGAGTACAAAAGCGGGAGTCCTTCAGAGGGACTTGTCAGGCGGACTTAGGAGGAGAAGGAGGACGAGACGGCCAACTGCGAGGAGTCATGTGACAGTGTTGAAGGTGATTGGCTGTGACATTGTCTTGGGTCTAACGCTCCTCCTCAGACGCAGGAAATAGCAGACCAGCTCCTCCCTCCCCCATGTCTTGGCCACAGTCTCTCCTTCCTGTCTGCCTGACACTTGCCTGCTCCATTTGTATGTGTGAGTGTATGTGTGTGTGTGTGTGTGTGTGTGTGTGTGTGTGTGTGTGTGTGTGCGCACATGAGTAACAAGACCAGAGTAAAAGTCTCAGAGAGAGTTATTTTTTTTGTCTGTCTGTGTGTTTCATTTTGTTTTACAACACTTTCCTCCTCACACATAGAGATTAAAAAAAAAAAAAAAAAAATCATCATCACTATTCATTTCTCTGTATCTAATACACAATACAAACCTTGGCTGTGTGTGTTTGTTTGTGTGTGTGTGTGTGTGTGTCTCAAGTGCAGGGCGGTGGTAAGGGTCAGCGGGTCATGCAGGAAAGACTGATCCTAAGGGACAGACTGCCAAGGCCACTCAGTTGCTCTTCACACACACACACACACACACACACACACACACAGGCACACACACACACACAGGCACACACACAGGCACACACACACACACACACACACACAGGCCGTTAGGTCTGTCAGTCCAACTGCCACGACATGCATGTCACTTGGGCTGACACTAAAAGGGGACAGGGATCAGCTCCTATCGCCACGGTAACAGGCTGATGGGGAGACAGACTAGCTGAGCCGCCACACCTGATCATGTAGCGGGCCGCAGACACTCACTGGACGGAGACTCGGTGAAACACTCACGGCCTCGCACCGAGCTTTCCGTTTCTCTCTCTGTCACACACCCAGACAATAAGTGTGATGGCTTGGAATGACATAAACATGAATTTTGAGTTGTGTCTTTGTTTGCATGTGTTTTTGTCTTTTCTCTGTGACATTTGTCAGCCATATTCAGCTATTTGTGAGGTTGGATTACTGGCTGCAAGTAGTCAGGAAGTCATGTCGGCAAACACACATGTATACATGCATGAACTCTCACATACACAAATGCATGTATGAAAGCAGGAAAGAAAGGGAGATGGGTTAAATAATAATAAAATAATAATAATAATAATAATACATTTTATTTATAGAGGACTTTTCAAGCCATTAGCACAAAGTACTTAACAAGGTGAAAATGGCAACAGAACAATATTAAAGAACAGCTGCAAGAGCTAAACTAATTCATATACAGTCAAGTTAAAAACATACACCACATTAGGAACAACTGCGAGGGGTAAACAGAAAAAGGAAAATGAAAGGAAATGGTGTTCTCACAACAAAGTTGAATTTTGATGAAATAGGATCACAGCTGAGCAGCAAGTAGAAATTTGTGCACACTCACTGCAGCTTGTTAATTTACAGGTCATGCCCAAGTGTGTGCATGGCGATTAAAGAGGCAACTGGAACCGAGTGAAACTGGAAATAGTGGTGTCCAAAACGCAGTCATTATACAAAATCTTAGACTGGGAAAAGGCAGCATGATAGCACAGACATATAAAAAGACACAGGAGAAACTTTACCACCAGGCAACATAAGCAAACATGTGATATTTTTGACCAGTTTCAGACTGTCACACCATGGGGAGTGTGTGTGTGTGTGTGTGTGTGTGTGTGTGTAAAAAATTCAAGTGGTTTGGCCAGCAAGGACAAGCTAGTCACCCACTGTGCACACTGTGGAGTCCAAAGGCAACGTGGAGCTTCATGCAGTGTTGTCGACAGAAAACCTGCTGAAATATGTTTCAACAGTGAGTATATTCAGGGTGTGAAATTGCTCACAAAATCACTCA
This sequence comes from Myripristis murdjan, assembly GCF_902150065.1. NCBI lineage: Eukaryota > Metazoa > Chordata > Actinopteri > Holocentriformes > Holocentridae > Myripristis > Myripristis murdjan. Next base: position 21,114,661 of record NC_043983.1, on the reverse strand, counting down.
TCACAGAAAAAGGGAATGGTGGCCAGTTGGTTAGTCATTCAATTCAATTCAGTTCAATTCAGTTCAGTTCAGCTCAACTCAACTCAGTTGAATTCAATTCAATTCAAAAAACATGGTTCATTCCCAAGGAGAATTTTTTTTAGTGCACAGCAGTCAATTCAAGTTAATTTTCAACATTACATTATTCATACTGAGCTAATAATAAAATGTGAAAAATACATGCTGCATAATTTTACAGGATAATCTTTCTTGTTAAGCTCAGAAGTTTCACAATATTATATTCATATAATATTATATGAGTATACTGCCTGCTTAAGGCTAGCATGCATTCACATGTTTGTGTGTGTAACCCACACAAACACTATGGTTAGGTAGGCTGTCCCTGATGCTTGATGTGATGTGCGGCGATAAGATGAAACAGAGGTCATAGATCAAGACAGAGGGCTACAGTTACACGGGCCATTTCAACATGATTTTTGAGATCTGATTCTACAGAATAGATTTTATGAGATCATATCACTGCATGTCCACATGGCCTGAAATTGGCTGTCGTGCATTTATCTAATGTGTGTCTGCATTGCTTTTTCCCGTCTATCCCTCTCCACCTGGATTGCATCCAGACTACACACAATTCCGATCACAATGCGAGCCTGACCACTGACATATCTGGTTTTGAAGGTCCAACGGCAATGTGAGCAAAATCCAATTTCTGTGCAATCCAGATACCTCACGTGATGCGTCCTGGCATGACGAGATGATAAAAGTTGCACTGAGACGACGAGTGTGACCATAGCCAGCGCTGGTTTATTGCAAAATCACCTCAGCCACTGGCATAGCATTGCTGGGTTGGTTCGACCATGCTGTGACTTAAATCTGCAATAGCGTCTCTTTTTCAACTCCCCCTCACCACCACCACCCCTTCAACACCCGTTCCTCCGCTCTCTCTTACCTCTCCTCCTGTCTGTCACCCTTGAGCTTTAATACAAAGGGACATGTACGAGTGACCTGGCACTAAAGCACTAACAGACTGTCTGGGCCCTTTACAGCTGGTAAAGGGAGACGGACTATTAACCTCCATCACCCCCTCGTCACTCGCCCTCACACCCCTGTCACTCTCTCCCCTCTGCCCCTGTGTGCTCCTCTACTCCTGCATCACTACCTGGAATTGGCTGGGGGCAGCGGGGGGGACCGGAGAGAGGGGGTAAGAGTGGGGTCAGTGGCTTTATGTGACATGTCACCGTGGCGGTTTTTATAGGCATGTAGGGGCGATGATCACTCCGCCTGAAAATACTCTATTATTGGATTGATACAGGCGCTGATACAGGAGTGCATGTTGGAGCTGGTAATAATACACACACCAGGCGCATGATGAAAACCAAAAGCGCACGATTGTTTGGGGGTAAGTGGATGTGTGCAGTGTGTGTGATGGTTGTAGTGGGAGCGCTGTCACTCTGAGGTGACACTTATGAGGAAAGATGCAAATACTGAATGTGAACCCTGACACTGTTTTTGAGATGAGCGATGTATATGGGTCAAACATTTAAAAAAAAAGGGGAAAAAATTAAGGCAAATCACAAATTTCCAATATCAGTCACATTTGTCCCCTGTCACCCGTATTTGAGACTTTGTCACTATCGCCATGGCTACTGCCCTCTCTGTTTGACTAACTGCCTCCAGTTGAGGAGAGACAAATCGCTCCTCATTTAGAAGCAATTCTCAATATGCATCATTTGCCCTGTTCATGGGGCGTTTGCTGTGAGGAACCCTTCGTGCACACACACACACATACACACACACACACACGCAGACATACACACATACATAGATACATACAGAAGGAGCAAGAGAGAGAGCAGAGCGAGCAAGAGAGGCAAACAGGGATCTCAGACAGCAGTGGAGAGTGGCAGAGGAGTCCCCATAAAGCCAAGGTTAATTCTTCTGTCTCTCCATCCATCACTGAGCAGCTGAGAAAGGTGGTGGTGGGGGGGGTGTTACTAGGATGATAGACCACTTTCAGCCATATATATATGTGTGTGTGTGTGTGTATGTGTGTGTGTAAGGAAGGGAAGGGGGTGAAGAGAAATAGAGTTGGGGAGGGGGGCGGTCTGCATCGCCCCATTGTCTCCCCAAGCACCCATAAAGGGCGTAGGAGGCGAGGGATCATAAGCCTCGTTTGCCAGGAGTTATGGCTGCCAACAGAAGCCGTGCTGGAGCAGAGAGGCAGGCAGGCCCAAGCGCTCGCTGCTCAGGATGTAGCTGTCACGGTAATCAGCAGGTGCTGACGCCGGGGGTCAGGAGCGACCCTGGGTGGACAGCAGCCAGGACAACACAACAGTGTCTGAGAGCGCAGTAGAGACATCACTGTCACTGCTGATCAATGGTCAACGGAGGAATAGGATGGAGAGCGAGAGGGAGTGCTGGTGCTTCAGCCACCAGCTGCGAGAGAGCACTGGGAGAAAATAGGGAGAATGACAGGTTGATGGTGTTACCGTGGAAATGATGAGGATGGACGGAGCGGAAGCAGAGACGGAAGAGAAGTGTGGGTGAGCGAGGCTTCTGACAGCATCTGCTTAGTTATCCTCCTCTTTTACATTTTTACTGTAGCCCTTTCCTGTATCATACTGTAGGGAGATGTTATTAAACCACGTTATGCTCATTTTGCTCATTCTCTCTCTCTCTCTCTCTCTCTCTCTCTCTCTCTCTCTCTCTCTCTCTGTCTTTTTCTGTCTCTCTCTTCCTCTGTATGTCTCAGAGGGTCATTTGCCTGTTCAGATGGGATTATGAGCTATAATGGAGGAGGTGTGGAGTGCTGAGACAAGGAGAAATGGCCCGCCGTGCAGATAGGAGATTTGATGGTTAGTCGATAGCTCTTCTCCCTCGTCAGTGAAAGAGAGAGAGAGACAGAGAGAGAGAGAGAGAGTGAGAGAGAGAGAGAGAGAGAGAGAGAGAGAGAGAGAGAGAGAGAGAGAGAGAGCATGGAGATGGGCATGCATGGACCTTGATATTATATAGGAAATGCATTATTTTTGAAGATTACCTGAAACGGTCTCACAAAATCATTTTAGCATGAACTAACCTTGAACATTCCCATACTTATGTAAATGATTGCCATCAGTGGTAATCAATGAATGGAATAGCCTTGAGGGTCTTAAACGTTATTGAGAACATTTTCAATTTAAGTGACATTTCATTGTCAGGTTCGTTATGGCAGTCTTGTAAGACATTGTACAAGGGTCATAGCACTACCAGGCAAGAATATCCTTCTTTCTTTTTTTTTTCATCAGATGATTTGTAAAAGATGTGTTCAAGTGAACGTGTGTGTCTGCATAATATTTTAGTGCTGAACCTTGTTATTTATGGTCATCCTTCTTGTTTCAGCTGATCGGTGTGGTCTTTGATAAGAACAAAATATTCTTGTTATATAGTCCCATTCCCCTCAGCTTTTTGCATTTTGTGTGTGTTTGTGTTGTGCTGATGAGTGCGGGAGTGTTTTTATCTGCATGCCTACCTTTGTGCATATGTGTTCACTTCTGTTTGTGTCAAGTCTGGTCAATCAGAAGCCTTTCACGGCAGCCGTTGGCAGCGGACAGGCCTCTGGGTGCAGCCATGTGTCAGGTGTCATTCGTGCAGCCAGTCAAAGTGCCTGGCCTGGTCCGTTCAGGACTGCGAAACGCCGTCAGTGTCGATGATGACCTCCCCCCTCAGGTGCTTTATGACACTGTGTCCTTCCTTCTACTCAGACATCGGAGTTATCAGGACAGGCATCATAAGGTAAACATCAAAACATGACAGCCCAGGCCACTGGCATCTCTCAACTCTTCTCCACATTTCATGTGGTATCTTTTAATTTGAGACATGCAACTGACCAATGCAACCGTCACCCAAAGTCTCACGGCCATTCATTTTCAAATATAATTTAATTTAATTTTAAGAAATGCATTTTCTTTTTTTTTTCTTTTTTCTTTTTTTTCATCTTAAATCATTCATGCGGTATGTTATCTATAATAAAATCTTGCTTCACCAAGTACATCAGTGACAGCCACTTTACATTTCAGAACTGACTGATCAGGAGTGAGTTCCAGCTGTATTTTCTGCACCATTTTAACAAGTGCAATCATGCTGCAGTTGTGAAACATTTGTGTTTTTTTGCATGTAATATTTGATATTTGAGTTGTTTGAAACAAATTAATGAGATAAGAGTTGTTATTTTATTTTATTTTATTTTATTTTATTTTATTTTATTTTATTTTATTTTATTTTATTTTATTTTATTTTATTTGTTATGGGGAAGTTTACAGTGGAGAAAAACAGGAAAGACAGAAGAATGAAAGGGACACTGAATGTGCCTTAGCCCAGTGGTTCTCAAGCTTTTTGGCTCATGGCCCCTTACAGTTTAAACCCCTGTCACAGGCTGCATAAACATATTGGACAGCCAAAGAATGACCACTATTTTATTGTTTCATTTGCCTAATTATCAGAGGAGCTTTCAGTCAAAACTTTTGCATTTCACTAGAGAACAGTAAAAACATGACAAATAATTTAAAAAAAAAAGGGAGAAAACAAATGTAATAATAATTTTGTGTATTATTTTTTTCCCCTAAGCTATAATGATTTTGTGACCCACAGACATTTTTGTGCCACTTCCTGAGCCACCGGGATTCTCCTGTAATAAGTGTGTCGACTGTGACTGTCAGGACTGTGTTTATGAGAATTTGTGAGTTGTTTTTTGTTTGTTTGTTTGTTTGTTTGTTTGTTTTCACCAGTGCCATGTATGTTTTTCACACTTGGAAAAATGAAGTGCCTGAGTCTCTGATTGCGATTTGTGTTGACTGCATGATAGC